>NC_143550.1:63227500-63230000 GCF_054136105.1 Typopeltis vanoorti | reverse complement strand
GGTAGCATCTCCATTCCATACATTAGCACAGTCTCTAAGAAAATAGCTAAAGTCTTTAAAAAATATAATATCAGGACCTTCTTCACCACACTTCCAAAAATCCGTTCTCTAATCAGCCATCCAAAACCTACTCATCACAACCTTAAGTACCCTGGAGTATATAAATTGTGGTGCGATTGCAATATCCCATACTTTGGTCAAACTAACAAATCTATTGAACAACGAATAGAAGAGCATAAGAGAGACATCTCATACAAAAGATCTCATGCAACTGCGTTATCCAGTCATGTTCTTTTTTCAAATAATCCTAATGTTGACCAACGAAGCCACTCTGTCTGCTGGAATAGATCAGGAAATATCTTTCGCTGTGATGATGAGTTTGAAAGGAAAATCGTAGAATCAAGGGAAATCCTACTGAACCCGGTCCACTTAAACAACAATTTAAGTTATAACATCCCAGATAGCCATGCTGCAGTTATTCAATATTGGCATTCACGTGAACCTGCACTCACAACTGCAACAAACAATGCACGCCAGTTGGAACAACTTGAAAAAATACAACGTTTTTATGTATCGATTATGTGAGGCAATTTGTACCTGTAATTTCCAGTTTGTTTAAATAAATCAATGTTTATTAGTATGCCTTTCCTTTATAAATACCTGAAGAAGGCTGCTATATGCCGAAACTAGTAGTATTTATCATTAAAATCTTTATATGTTATCTTGGTCTTATAGTCATTAAATCTATATTTTTTCAAATGTATAAGAACCGAGTAAAAGCTGATCATCACATGCATGTATATATATATATATATCTATGTATGCATGTATATATATATCTATGTATGCATGTATATATATATCTATGTATGCATGTATATATATATATATGTATGCATGTATATATATATATATATGTATGCATGTATATATATATATATATATATATATATATATATATATATATATATATATATATGTATGTATGCATGTATATATATATATATATATGTATGTATGCATGTATATATATATATATATATGTATGTATGCATGTATATATATATATATATATGTATGTATGCATGTATATATATATATATATATGTATGTATGCATGTATATATATATATATATATGTATGTATGCATGTATATATATATATATATATATGTATGTATGCATGTATATATATATATATATATATATGTATGTATGCATGTATATATATATATATATATATATGTATGTATGCATGTATATATATATATATATATATATGTATGTATGCATGTGTATATATATATATGTATGCATGTATATATATATATATATATATGTATGTATGCATGTGTATATATATATGTATGTATGCATGTGTATATATATATGTATGTATGCATGTGTATATATATATGTATGTATGCATGTATATATATATATATATATATGTATGTATGCATGTGTATATATATATGTATGTATGCATGTGTATATATATATGTATGTATGCATGTGTATATATATATGTATGTATGCATGTGTATATATATATATATATGTATGTATGCATGTGTATATATATATGTATGTATGCATGTGTATATATATATATGTATGTATGCATGTGTATATATATATGTATGTATGCATGTGTATATATATATGTATGTATGCATGTGTATATATATATGTATGTATGCATGTGTATATACAGGGTGTTCGGGATAAATTTGACATATTTATAATTAATTATATTTTTCCGTAAGTTACATGTATTAACACACACTTCTCTTCATTTAAAAGTTTGGACCCTTCTTCATTCATATACAAGATGTCAGAAAGGATGGATAGCTGGAACCCACCTGAATCATGGAAGAGAATAACTTGTATCATGATGATTCGTGCCCGCCATCAAAATAAGGATATTACGACTGCTGCCCAATGCTCCCTGAATACAGTAAAAACAATCAGGCATGAACTAGAGACTTCCAATGGTGACTACGAGGATGTAGCAAGAAGAAAGATCCCTAGCAGACGATCTGATTGCGTTCGTACAGCAGAATTCCTCGCAAATCTGCAGGAACAGGTGTTGAAGAACCCTGGCATTGGAATTCGGGCTTTGTTCGTGGAGTTGCTAACTGTAGTCAAGCCCTGGATAACAAGGGTAGCCAATGGTAGGCCGTATGTATGGCAGCAGGATTCGGCCCCTTGCCACACCTCTGGGAAAAGTCAAAAATGGTTGTCTGAAAATTTCTACGACTTCACCAGTCCAAATGTTTGGCCTCCAAACTCCCCAGACCTTAACCCCATGGATTATTTTGTATGGGACGCAGTTGAAAAAGACACCAATCGCACTTCCAGTAATACAAAAGCCCAGTTAATGGATAAAATTAAAACAGTTTTTGCGGCCCTTCCCAGGGAGACTGTAGCATCAGCTTGTTCGAGGTTCCGAAGCAGAATTGAAGCTGTGATCGATGCTAATGGTGGTTATTTTGAG
>NC_143550.1:59682500-59685000 GCF_054136105.1 Typopeltis vanoorti | reverse complement strand
CTTTTGAAATGCCTATAGTCTCAGTAATTTCATTCATTTCGATTCACCAGTCATCCAATACCATATCTTGCACTGATCAATGATGTCTGGTGTTGTTATACTTTTTGGAAATCCTTCACGTGGATCATCTTCAAGGATGGTATGGCCATGTTTAAACTCGGCAGCCCATTTCTTAATTGTCAAAAACGAAGGAGAAGAGTGCCCAGAAACTTTTATGAACTTCAAATGAATTTCTTTTGCCATCAAACCTTCGTTTACAAAGAATTTTATAGCCACACAATACTCAATTTTATCCATTTCAAGGGATACAGACTACACTTTGGCTTCTGATAGCTGTATAAAAAAAATTACTTGATAGAATGACTTGCAATTTCACATGGATGCTTTATGACAGATTTATGAACTTAGAAAAAAAAATCTTTCCGATAGTGTTGCCATTTATGGTTGAGGCCGAGAACTTTTCAGACCACCCACGTATACATATAATACACAAAGACAAGCTACATTACATTTCTTTGGCATACTGTCTGAAATGCGATATAGCTTGTCTTTGTATACATGTATATTCCAAATGATGACCTTAATATGAAGGTCAAAATGTTGGGAAATTAAAGGAATAATTCTTAAAGAGGTTGCATTCTCCATAATTTATCGGAATGAACAAAAAAAACTTATTTCTGTTCCATCGATGCCATGTAATCTATGGATTCTAGGGTTCTAGAGCTCATCGAGTTTATGAATACATATATAATTCATCCATTCAAGATGAGACAACTTCAAGTACCTTAAAAGAACAATTACTTTAATTTTCCAACATTTTGACCTTCATATTAAGGTCATCATCTGGAATATACACATGCATATATATATATATATTTGAAAAAAATAGATTTAATGACTCCAAGACCGAGATAACATATAAAGATTTTAATGATAAATACTACTAGTTTCGGCATATAGCAGCCTTCTTCAGGTATTTATAAAGGAAAGGAATACTAATAAACATTGAATTATTTAAACAAACTGTAAATTACAGGTACAAATTGCCTCACATAATCGATACATAAAAACGTTGTATTTTTCAAGTTGTTCCAACTGGCGTGCCATTGTTTGTTGCAATTGTGCGTGCAAGTTCACGTGAACGCCAATATTGAATAACTGCAGCATGGCTATCTGGGATGTTATAACTTAAATTATTATTTAAGTGGACCGGGTTCAGTAGGATTTCCCTTGATTCTACGATTTTCCTTTCAAACTCATCTTCACAGCAAAAAATATTTTCTGATCTATTCCAGCATACAGAGTGGCTTTGTTGGTCATCATTAGGATTATTTGAAAAAAGAACATGACAGGATAACGCAGTTGCATGAGATCTTTTGTATGAGATGTCTCTCTTATGCTCTTCTATAGATCAGAAAATATTTTTCGCTGTGAAGATGAGTTTGAAAGGAAAATCGTAGAATCAAGGGAAATCCTACTGAACCCGGTCCACTTAAATAATAATTTAAGTTATAACATCCCAGATAGCCATGCTGCAGTTATTCAATATTGGCGTTCACGTGAACTTGCACGCACAATTGCAACAAACAATGGCACGCCAGTTGGAACAACTTGAAAAATACGTTTTTATGTATCGATTATGTGAGGCAATTTGTACCTGTAATTTACAGTTTGTTTAAATAATTCAATGTTTATTAGTATTCCTTTCCTTTATAAATACCTGAAGAAGGCTGCTATATGCCGAAACTAGTAGTATTTATCATTAAAATCTTTATATGTTATCTCGGTCTTGGAGTCATTAAATCTATTTTTTTCAAATGTATAACAACCGAGTAAAAGCTGATCGCCACATATATATATATATATATATATATATATATATATACACAAAGACAAGCTACATCACATTTCAAACAGTATGCCAAAGAAATGTGCACATATTACTTCTTTAGAAGCAATGTAAATTACATCTATAAAAAATAAAAACAAAAAAGTACAGTACTACCAATTATTACATGCTTACAATAATGAGAAGATCAGCGTGGGTACCAGTAAAGACAGGAATATCCATAGGCACACTAGCAGTGTAAGGTTTGTTAAGTCTAACTCCAAAGTTACGCTCCCCACTCAAAAGCAACAAGATGAATACTCCGATGTAGTATTTATCATTAAAATCTTTATATGTTATCTCGGTCTTGGAGTCATTAAATCTATTTTTTTCAAATGTATAACAACCGAGTAAAAGCTGATCGCCACATATATATATATATATATATATATATATATATATATATATATATATATATATATATATATATATATATATATATATATATATACACAAAGACAAGCTACATCACATTTCAAACAGTATGCCAAAGAAATGTGCACATATTACTTCTTTAGAAGCAATGTAAATTACATCTATAAAAAATAAAAACAAAAAAGTACAGTACTACCAATTATTACATGCTTACAATAATGAGAAGATCAGCGTGGG
>NC_143550.1:58872500-58930000 GCF_054136105.1 Typopeltis vanoorti | reverse complement strand
CGGGTTTTTCATCCCTTAAAACAGGCAAACCCGTCCTCCCGTGAACAAACACACGGCTTTAAGGTTGGCTCGAGAGTATCTGATGCCCCTAGGCAAAGAAAATTTAGGCACCCCTATACATTGTCTCTCTATATATATGTTCTGTTTATTATCTATTTATTCTCAAAATCTGGCGCCACGAAGTCTTAGCGCCCCTAGGCGATTGCTAAGGTTCGCCTAATGATAAAACCGGCCCTGGGCTGCAGTCATAAATATACTTACAGCAAGGAAGGTAACGGGAAACCACCTTGCTCATAATAAGCTCCCTGGTTTGTAGCGTATGCTGTCCCACCAGCCACAAGGCTGAAGGGAAAATACATGCCTTATATTAAACTATTCGTATACATTTCATCTGCCATTGACCTTTGTATATGTTTACAATGTTAGAAATGACATGAATCATATCACGTGAATCAGATCATGTTGCAGATTACTTGATTCTGAAAAGACTACGTTATTTCTGACTGACTCTAGTTTACTAATCGGAGTGTTATTGGATATTCATAAAATTCTGTACTTGGTGATCATTTATTTTATTGGTTAGCAATATCAACTGGCTTCTCTCGAGAGTTCTACGGAAATAATTTCATTAGAACTCGTTTTATAAACTTAAGTAGCATACTCGTTTGTAGGCTTAGCTCTTCAAAATGGTCTTGAGTGATTTGTGTCTGATTGGGATAGTCCTGTGCTACTGGATTTCTTTACTAGATCTCTGGTTTTCAATTTCATCGCAAGACGAACTAATGTGTTTACTGTATAATTTGCTTCGGCAGCTTGGATTTCTGTTTCTAGATGAAGGTTTGATGGTAGCTGAATTACGAATGTGGATAGATTTTGTAGGCAGACTCATTTATCTTTGTCTAATGTGTGTGTGTGTGTGTGTGTGTGTGTGTGTGTGTGTGTGTGTGTGTGTGTGTGTGTGTGTGTGTGTGTGTGTGTGTGTGTGTGCGTGCGTGCGCAATGGGAATTCAGGAATTAACTAATTAGCGGTTCTGATTAAAAGTGATAATAATTTTATGATTTCAGTTTAACACGATATAATAATCCTGAAAATAGCGACAATCCTGTATAAAATAACATAAAACCGAATATAATGCAACCCTCATTATGAATTTAGACATTTAACTGAGCGTATGATATGTACTGCTGTCATATTGCTAATTGCACGGATATGGTCTGCCCTATCCGAATCTCCTTACATAAAACTATGGAAACTAATTTCATGCTTTCTAGGTGCATTTTCCCCCGCCTCAAGGCCCCTATCCATACTTTCTTGCAAAAAATACGTAAATTAATTTTATGCTTTTAATTGCATTTTTAAAATAATCTGCATGTTAAAGTATTATATTACAGAAGTTCTACTCCGAGAGTACGTTTTACTAGAAGTTTTGGAATTGGACGTGCTCAGAAACTAAACTTCATATTTGTGCAAACAAACTCTATTTCTTTTAGTGATGGTTAAAAGAAAAGGATGAGTATATATATATAAAAAAAGACAATTTAAGATCAGAAATTTAGCTGTTAGAATTTAACTGACAGCATGTAACTATCTATCAAATTATAGTATGTAAAGTACTTTAGAAGAACTATGACAGTATTCCGGCCTGAAACTTCTAAACGAATTCTTCAGTAAATTGGTTCTTGAAATTTATATCTAAATTATTGTAAAGTAAAATAATTATTTTTAAATGAATCTATGTTTTGTTTTTTCGCTAAAGAAACCTGTCATAATTTTATATAGAAAAAAGTATACGATTTCTTAATCCCTATGATCTTCACTTAAGACCATGAGCACAGATACTATGATCTTAAGTGAAATTATCTTAGGAATTTGTGAAACAAGCCTCCTTATTACAAGTTAAAAAAACCATCCAAAAGAATCCCCCAGAAGATCTACTATATTCTGAGGCACTCGAAAAACAATGAAGGCATTAGTATGAATGGTGGCAGTCCCATAGACAACTCTACAAAATACTGTATTAGCTCATAACCAAAACGTGTACCTATTGGGAAGCGCATTCGTGTCCTCGGAATGAGAGCTACTCCGTGTTTTCAGACTCAATGAAGTAGGTTAGCAGAGCACACTGAAGTCAGATCATATCATATGTTAAACACAGATCATATGTTGAAAAAATTATTTTTCCCCCCTCAAACACTGCATAAAGAAAACAACAAGTGCATTAACATATACTGAATGGCCTAGTATTGGACCACCACTTGTCTTTAAGAAACTGCACAGATCATAGTTCCCATAGACAACTCTACTGAACTTTATGATCCTGTCGATTCTTCGTTTGCCCCTTAACAGATGGGCTATTTTTAACTACACACTCGTTGAGGGGTTTCTATGTAGGCCAAAGTAGCCGAATGACGGTTTATAAGTGCGACTTTCTTCACCGTTCTAAGTTGCTCAGGTTTTTCCATACCTCAACGTTGATACATCTCTGAGGATCTGCCATCTATTACCTAGCGGTTCCTGCCACATGTTGTTGTCGCATATTACTGAAGAAATGTACTTACCATGAAAAAGTTTTCTAACAGGCTGATACACATCTGCCTGAGATATTCTGATAAGGTATAAACTCTGTCAATATTTCCAAATTGGTTTTGTTGTTAACAACGTTTTAATCTTTTTTCGTTGAACAAATTGGAAACGTATTCGGATCAAATTCAATTGATATAAACTTTAAATTCCTATTTTTTACTTACTTTTGATACTTAAAAATAAGTAGGTCAAATCACGGTTAGAATAAAAAAAGTGAACGAGAAAAATTCTTAGTGTGATTCATAAAAGTTCGTTGGAGGTGTTTACAAAAGTGCAAAATGTCTTTGTTTTTTTTTATCATTTAACATATAATGGATAGTAGTTTGGCCCCTCAATATGAAATCGGCTGTGAATGTAGCCCGTCGGTATGAAAAAATAGCTGTCGATCCCTGTTCTAAATGACAATCAAACTTATTGTATATGATCATAAACGGGAAAAAAAACCTTTCATATTCTTATAAAGTCCGCAGATCAGAGTGAGAGAACAGAAATAAATGTTTTATTTTTATTATTATTCTCATTATCATTATTATATGGGCACGTCATCGCAGGAGACCCAATCTATCATACCTCTCCTTGAACACATTAACAGAAAAAGCTCACAACTGACTGTGGCAACCCTATCAACCCAATAAAAAAATCTAGTTCTCATACTGACCACACCTATATTCAACTTTCAGGGATGATCCCTTGTTTTGGTCCCTCTATCCAAGTGCTGAAACATTTCCCCTGCATCTAACCTATGAAATCCTTTAAGCAACTTAAATGTTTCCATCATATTCCTCTTTTTCTCCTATCAGCCAACTTCTACAATCCACACACCTTCAATGTATCCTCATAGGGAACATTCCGCAGGCTACTTACCATCTTCGTCACTCGCCTCTGAATCCTCTCCACCGCTTCCTCATCCCCAAGAAACCCAAGAGACCAGACTTGGGCACAGTAATCCAGATGTGGGCGTATCAAGTGCCTTATAAAGAGGAATTACAACTTCCTTATCTCTACTTGTTAATGTGTTATTCACTAGCAAAGTAATCTTATGGGATACCTGAGAAATATGTCCTCTAAACTTTAATTCTCTGTCTACCACCACCACCCTTAAATCTCTAGCATCATCTATTTCCTGGAGTATAGTGCCACGAATGTGATACACGGTTTGTAATCTATTTATCCCAAAATGCATAACTTTACATTTTTCGACATTAAACTGACACACATTAATTTTTGCCGATACTGACAGCCTATTTAAATCGTCCTGCAAGCTCTCCACACCACTTGATTAACTATTAATCTACCTAATTTCGCATCATTAGCAAACAGCTGAATATTTCCTTTTCAGGTTATTCCTAGTTCATTTATTTACAAATTAAACAGCAATGGTCCCAGCACTAAACCTTGTGGCACGCCACTAGTCACCCGTTTTTGCCTCGATTCTTCCCCTCCATATACTGTACTATTTTTTGATATCTGTCCAGCAGCCACCTTCTTATCCACTTAACCAGGGTTATATCCATCCCCATTTGTTCTAATTTGCGTAACAGTCTATTATAAAAAGTTACTAAATTACTAAGGCATGACCGATCCTTCACAAAGTCATGTTGTCCCTCACACAGTATCATATTTTTATCTACTCATTCTTGAATTCTATTTTTTACCAATTTTTGTAATAATTTTACCACCGCTTCTGAGATTACTGATTGGTCTATAATTTTCTACTGTAGACTTAGAACCTCCTTTATGCAAAGGAATAATTTTGTCCCCCCCCCTCTCTCTCCACTCCCTTGGAACTCTATAAGAGCTGAGACTTAAAATAAACAGTTTAGTCAAAGGCATTGCCAGTTCCTTTGCACATTCTCGTAAAATCCTAGCTGGTATCCCATCTAATCCAACAGCTGTATTTACATTGAGATTCTACAATATCCATTTCATCTACCTCTGATCCCACATTAGTGTCTGTCACATAGGTTAAAGCGGTAACCTCACTAGGAAGATATATGCTTGCAAAGTGGTGACTCAGTAAGTCAACTATTTTAGCCGCTTCCGTCTTCTCGTGTCCATCATCACTCTTTAAGGTTAATCTTCCATAGTCATTCTTCCTCTTACTTTCCACATAACGAAAGAACTGTTTGGGATTTCCTTTTTCCTGTTCGGTTAGATTCCTCTCATAATCTGTTTTAGCCTTCTTTCTATGCTGGTCACCTTTCTCTTTATATACCTTCCACAGAATTTTCTTCTTCTGCAGCTCGTGCTTAATGTTATTATTCATCCATCTAATTCCTACCTGATTAACCCTCCTTACCCTAGGTATATAATTTAATACTGCTTCCTCTAGATGACCCTTAACTATATTCCATGCACTACTAATATCCTTACCCTGCAGTGTTTTATGACATGGTACAGATTAAAGCGTCTTCCTAAGCATGCCATAATCACATGCCTTGTAGTTCCACAAACAATCCCTTCTTAATAGAATATTCCTCGTGTTTTACAATTTCCCAAGTCAAGACCGCATGGTCACTTTCACCAATTGGAGGCAATGTTGTCACCTTGATTATGGATAGCTCTTCTGATCCTATGACCATATCCAGTACTCTCCCACCCCTAGTCCCCGTCCATCACATGCTGCCTTAAGTAATTATCTCTCAGCAGGTGAATAAATTCTATTTCCTTTCTCCCATGTGATCTTTCTTCCTTTGCCCTCATAATAGTCACTCGACCCTTACTCCTTACTCGTTGTACTAATTTGGGGATGCATGTCTTTCAGATCATCTGTGGAACTCCCTCTGTATACTTTGTCTTACTGGTCTTAATCTCGCACCAACCTGTCTCCTATTCTTTTTGGTTGCAGTTCATATGCTATCATCAGTAGTACTTCTCCCCCAGCCTATCTTCTCTGAAAATACTAAACCATTCACATTCAATACCTGTAACTACATATTATTATTATTATTATTATTATTACGGAACACATAAAGGGAGTCCAAAGACTCATCGAGGAAGGGCACCTACTCCACAATTCTCCATCTCCACCACTCAATCCACCAACTACAACGAACCGCAACTACCTTCATGTACACCAATGCCATCTACCGCCGACTACCGCCACCACCACTAGTATTTTCACAAACAATAAAAACATCCATACCCACGGCGGGATTCGAACCCGAAGCTCCTTGGCTGGATTGCGGATACGCTACCAATTCGGCCAACCAGGCTGGCAACTACACATCAACTGCTGTGTTAGCCAAGTCTCACTAATGCCTATAACTTTTGGCGATGTTGCACTAACCAATGCCAAAAACTCTTCACTATTGTTCCTGATACTTCTGGCATTAGTATATAGAAACGGCAACATCCCTTTATTCCCCCACTCACCTTTTCTTTCTGAATTGACTACCCTATTCAATATTTTTGCTTGAGAGATTAGATTCCTAACTTGGTTATTCTCACACTCACTCGCTTCATGGGTGCCTTCACACAAACTCACTTGCTTCCACTCTAATTGCTTAAGTTTCCCTGAATTTTCACGTCAGCATGCTCGGTGAATGAACAAAGCTCTCTCTCCAGTCACCTAACATCAAAACTATTCAGATACAGTCCATTCGCATTGTAGAAATCCTTCTTTCCGTCCAACAGTGACCACAGATCCACAAATTCTACATCATTCCTTTTGTACAACCTACGTATAGACTCATTGGCTATCACTGCCGTCCTCCTCAGTTCTCTTCCATAATAGCCTGCTAGGACTTACAATCGCTCTTCAGTTTTTGCCTCTTCTTATAACTTCTTTACATCCTCCCGCATAGAATACTTCTCGCCTCTCAAATCATTGGTACCAACCAAGACAATCATTTCCTTCGACTTACCTTTCTTCACCCGGATGGCGTGGCTAAATCGTGAATTTTTTCTCCCTAAAGGAAGGGTGAGTGGACTAGACTAGATTTGATTTTTTTTTATGGTGCAAAGGTCATACTGCGCCAAGACACAGGTTACAGCAGTGCAAATGGTAAATGGTTAGTAAGACAATCACAAACATCCATACCCTTGGCGAGATTCGAACCCGCACCCTCTTGGCCGGAGAGCGGTACGTTAACCACTCGGCCAACCATCGGTTTACAGAGCTTAAGTGGATTTTCAGAAAAGGAAGGGAGTACAGTATCAGAGTAACTACCCATTGGTTCAGAGCTTCTACAGTGAGTTAGCACATGTCGAAGCTAGCTTATTCGCTTAAGAATTTACTTAAAAGTATTCATATGAAGATTTTTTTTGTATACTGTAGAAAATTTTTTCGAATTGGATATTTTCATTTCCTCTTTAAAATTTAAACATTTTCAAAAATTTTGGTGATCTAATAAACTGCTTATGATTTATGGAGAACTTGATTTATGGAAAACTGGTGTAAAGAGGTAGTTGCATGCTGGCATTCATTGAACTTTAGCAGACAGACATTTTTTTTTTCAGCTTTAGTTTCAAAATTCCATATTTTATCCTTTTTTGTTTGTTTTTGATATACTATATATCATGAAGAAATTTTCTTGGTATTCAAATACGACAGCCGTTTGAGAACCTGAACTACGGCCTCTCACTTCCTAAATCTGGTATTATAGGCAAATCAGTATCTTTATTTTTATTCATAAAATAATAAATAGTGTTAAAATACTGAAAGGGCAAACATACTATAAAGATATTATATTTTATCCCATCCAATTCTCGTCCGTCCAGGGACGGTTGATTCCCCTGATTAGGAGTTATGGACAATTAATGCATGGCTTGCCATTCCTCTGCTGATTCCCCTAAGGGCAATTATATATATATATATATATATGTGTGTGTGTGTGTGTGTGTGTCCACTGAGCTGGTTTGCCTGTTCTGAGTGATGAAAACCCGAGTTTCCGAGAGGGAAACCCTCCACTTTTGCATGAGACCGGCTAACCCACCTTTAATTGAAAAACCTTGATATCACAAAGGTTCCTCGCGTTATAGACGGGATTCGAACCCATTTCTTTCCAACCAAAAGGCTCCATTGAAAAAAAAACTGAGCTACGAAGAGTCATTATTTATTATTATTTTTTCTTAAATTTAATGTTCATGATTTACAATTTTCGTGAAATATTTTTTTAAAAATTATTTAATAATAATTAAATATCCGCTCTCCAGCCAAAAGGCTGCGGGTTCGAATCCCGCCTTGGGCATGGATGTTTGTTATTGTCTGGAAAATCTAGTGGTGATGATAGGCGGTAGATGGTGTTGGTGTGTATGATAATGTTGGTGTGTATGATGGTGTTGGTGTGTATGATAGTTGTGTTTCGTTGTAGTTGGTGGATTGAGTAGTGGAGAAAGAGAGTTGTAGAGTAGGTGCCCTCCCTCGATGAGTCTTTGGACTCCCTGGAGGAGTTACATAATAATAATAATAATTTTTTTCCCATTATGCAATCTATTTATTATATTTAATACATATTTTTAACATCCAAGTTTAACATGACTCTTATTACTACAAGATAGTTAAAATGCATTTAAACAATTGTTACTACATTCTTTCTATGTCCTGTTTTATTCTTCAATTTCAGTCAATTTTCCTATATTTCCATTCAGTGATGTGCATGAGCTTCATTTTCTTTCCTTCTTTTCTCTTCCCACATTCTTATGTTTTCTGGTGAGTTAGCTTTTTTATGAATATAAACAAAAAGTGGAAAACTTGCTAACCATCCCAATGGCCAATATCGAAACAGTCAACTATCCTTAAAATAGTACCTATGGGGAAATTGTACAAATTTGGCAGTAAAAGTATAAGGATATTTCATCGGTCTTAAAATATTTGTTCGAGTCATGATTTTTTAAATTATAGATTACATCCTTACATTGATATATATAATAATATATAATATTATTATTATTATTATCATTATTATAACTTGAGCCACCGTAGTTCAGTCGGTATAAACGAAGCCCTTTGGTCGGAAAGACCTGGGTTCGATTCTCATCAGTGACGTGGGGAACCTTTATCTGGTGTCTTTTGACTTAAAGGTGAGTTAGCCGGTCTCCTACGGAAGTAGGAGGTTTTTGCACCAGGAAACTCGGATTTTTCGTTCCCCCAGAACAGGCAACCGGCTCCGTGAACACGTGCATTGACAGACACACCGGCAGGCATAGGTTGTGAAATCCACAACCTATGCCTCGCGGTTGTGAAGTCCACAGCTAAAGAACCTCTTTGGTTCGTGAAAAAGCTTAAGACCAAATAATTATAACTTCCTTAAATTTTAATTATATTTAGTCGTGTGTCTGTTCCTTTTCTAAAAATAACATTAAAACAGGATTTTTAAATATTAAATTTCTATATGCGATATTTTAATTCCCTCCTAGGAACACTTCAAATCTGCCTATCAGCACGACGTCTAACACTCGTCTACAAAACTTTTGAAATTATATTTACTGGTGTTACTTTTTAATTACCTTATAATTATTTCATTTTATTTTAGAATACAATCTCATAATTTTGGTGGCTCTGCAATGCGATCAGCGTGTCCCTAACTAAAACGGCCCTATTACATGCTAACCTATTTTCCTATAATAATAATAATAATAATAATAATAATAATAATAATAATAATAATAATAATAATAATAATAATAATAATAATAAATAGGGTAACGTTATATTTCTTGTTTTTATTGACAACTGATGTAAATATTTATTATTGGTTTCACTTTATCAGTTTATTAATAAATCATATTTATTGAATTTTCTACAAAGTGATTAAACTGTTTTTGATAAAGCCTATATTTTATTTTCCAATGCTAGATATTTTGTTGTAAAATTATAATATTCCAGATGTTCATCTTATCAATGTTACTATGTGATCTAATGGAAAACCGATCCAACCTGTTATTGGTTTAAAATGCCACAGCAATTACAGTCAGTAGGACAAATATTGATTAGGTCTGTTTTCTATTTACTGAACTTAATAACCATCATACATCTTAGGACGTAGTAAGGTGCATGACTATAATGCACGCAGCTGTCACCAACCCAAATGTTCAATTTTGACATGAGGAGATAAGAGATAATCTTGGTAGACAATCTTAGAAGAGACGAAACGCTATTCCGGGAAGAAAGAGCAACCTACGTTAGTATGCTAACGTTATTATCATCTATTTATTGATGTTGTTAGGAAATTTATTTTAAAAACTTGATTAAGCTTTTGTGCACTTGATATTTTTCTCTACTGCAGAAACGATTCATTGAAGAAAGAGAACTAAGTTGTAATGTCCAATATACTTTTTTTATCGTTTATTTTCATGTTTTGATTTTCTTAAGTATAATGTTATTCAAAAAAAAAAAAGTCTTGAGTACAGAATTAGCTGTTCAGACTTTTTTTTTCTTCTTTTCATCAATCAGTTGCAGACTAAATTTAAAACGTGTCTAGTTTGGGCCTCCTTAGAAAACAAAATGTGGCAACACTGTCGAGATAAGCTTATAGGAAGGGAGGGGAGAGCATCAGCGAGAAGACTGGCCATCTGTCAAACCTCAGGTTTTGGAGAGCATGCTGGGAATTAATATGCGATTCTGCGACTCTTTACATATTCGTTATAATAATATAATAATAACGTCTATAACACAGCCGGAAGTGACGATGCACTTCGGATGGAAAGACCTGGATTTGACTACCGTCGCAGTATCAATCTCATTTCCCTCCCTCCCCCTTTGCACATGAAAACTAGGCAGAGAACCGCAATTTACAGATATAATATACTCAACTAGTGGCCCTAGCTTCTTTAATCTCGACAAGCCCATTTATGGCGTTATATAGTACAATAGCGTCACTTTGCAAAATGAAATATTTTTGACGTCACAAATAAATAAATTTCACTAACATAATATTTTAATTTAGTATTCGAAAATGTCACACATAGATATCCAGAAACAATAAATCTAGTTTCATGTTTAAGTGAAGTGATATATATATGATTTCATATGATAATAATATTAATAATAACGGTTTTTCATCCCGCATACAGACAAATCGGCCCTTCAGAACACACGCAATTTACAGACAAAAAATACTAGTTGTGGTGGCCGGTAGATGGCGTTCATGGAGACCTCCCGCGATGAGTCTTCGGACTCCTTGGAGGCGTCAGGAATAATAATAATAATAATATTAAATTCATTTTTCGAACATTATAAGGATTGAGATTTCGGCACTTAGAGTAGAGAGAGATTTTCAAGAGCAGCTATTTAATTTTTTAGTTAAATATTAACTTAATATTTAACTAATAAATAGTTGTAATGGAGCATCTCACAGTTACACATGTAAAATATATAAAGAGAGTTTTATTCAAAAACTCCAACATATTTGATTCAACGTTACGTGAACATTGGATCAAATATATTGGAGTTTTTGAATAAAATTCTATATATATTTTTTACACGTGTAACCCATGAAAGTTTTTAAATAAAAATTAATATTTAACTTCATTACATACAAATAAAGGTTAGAGATGTATAATATAAAGCAAAGATTAATATAAAAATTATTATTATTATTGGAGAAATACATTATTATTAATGTATTTCTCCAAAAGAAAAAAAAAATTATTATTGGAGAAAAACCGAATCCAATTGTATTTTTTACAAAAAACAGAAGAACCAATAAAATTGGTTCTTCTGTTTTTTTTTGTCACACATAGATCTGTAGATTCTTCTGTTTTTTGTAAAAAATACAATTGTATTAGGTTCTTCCTTCATTAATAGTTTTTGTGAACAGTTTTAGCGTTTAAGTTGTTTTATATCTATTTTTACCCTGGAGTCAAACAGCTAAGTTGGCGAAACTTGTCTGTATTTTCTTACTTAGTTTCGAATAAATTTTACCTATATAAACCCAAATTGAAGTCAATCTCTCCCATAGCTCTTTTGGCCCAAAAAAACTTTTTATCATTATATTATTATTATTATTATTATTATTATTATTATTATTATATAGGCAGGTATCCCCCCCCCAGGGAGTCAGGGACTCCGAGAAAGGGACCATGGAAGGTGTAGTCCCTTGGTAACTTCTCCTTAAAAACATTCACTGCAGGCGCACTCATTGGAATAATCTGAATGGAATGGAATGGAATAATCTGTCAGCCAGTGTCCACTGGCAGATAATTCCATTCAAATCATTGGAAACTGAGAGAATGACTTCCTTATTCCTACGAGTTAGTGTTCTTTTCAACACTAAAGTAATCCAATGTGGTGTTTTAACTTTTGGCAATGGCTTCTAAACTAAACTCACTATCCACCATTAATCCTAAATCTCTACCTTCGTCAATCTCTGCACCAAATTCCCATTAACATAATACGCAATCTGCAATGGTTTCAGCACAAAATGCATAACTTTGCACTTAGTACTATTAAACAGACACTCATTAACTATTGCCCATAGAATCAGTCGGCTCAAGTCAGCCTGCAAGCATGCTGCATAAGTAAAATATCATTAGTTCGGAAGCACAACTAGCGAGATACCATAAGGCTTTTTGGTATCTATGGAACCATGTTGTTCAAAAAGTGTTCTGATTACTTTGGCAGAAGGCTATAGGAGGTGTGGAATGTTCCAGATGTTAGAAAGCGCACTGCTTTTGGGCAATAAAAGACTTCAGGTGATTTATTCATTTGATTACATTCATACAAATGCAAATAACAAATAAAATAAACATACTAGACTACAAGCAGGTGCTACCACTGTAACTTTGTCTTCTATCACACTGATCTCAATGGGTGACGTGGAATAAAGCAAAAATTTGTATCGCTGCAATGAGCATTTAAAGGAGGCAGAGCAAGATATAGACGCGTGTAATTGAGAAAGATGGATGTTTTAATGTTAACAAATAATTTTTAAATCAATCAATAATTTTTTTTAAAAAATATTTGTGTTTGGAAAATACCTATAATTAGGTATTAAACAGCATTTCATATTATGTACAAACAATATTTATTCATTGTGGTCGTATAATTAAAAATGCCAAATTATTATACTCGAAGTGTATGTAATGAGAAATGTTCAAAGTGGCCTTTTTTTTTGCTAATATTTTTAATGTTAATGAACCTTAATAGCTTTTATGTACAATTCACTAAGACACACACACACACACAAAGACAGGGTTATGCTCACATCTAACATTGCGGTCTTCTAAGCTACTTTTAACTGCATCTGTCCACCAATAATTCAGTCATCCTCTGGGTCATTTTCCTACCGTCCTAATCATATACCTGTTTTGTTAACTTCTACTTTCTTCTTTAAGTGACCATACCATCTTAGATTACCTCAGATTGCACATGTTCAATGTTCCTTTCCTAATATCCCCATTTTCAATAACTTTGTAACTTTTGAACTGCAATTGGTACCATCTATTCACTTCCCTTTTTTGCTCAAAACTCTTGTGAATGTGGGGCTTTAGTCTCTGATCAACTGTTTTATTCCCGATTATGTTTTATTTCCTACTAATCGTAGTGTTTTGTAATTGTGCTCTCATTCTATATAAATTTATTCAACTGACTCCCCACCATACCAGCTTTGTTTATTCTATTATCTATTTCCAAATAAACGTATTTATATCAGTATATAACATATTAATACTTTTTACGCATGAAATGAATTGAAATTACTTACATGTGTATACATTTTTAAGATAACTTCTAATAATAATAATCGCATTGATACAAGGCCGTGAGTCCCCTTTACGGGGAGGTACGGCACCATCTCATTCCCCCCAAATTTTATCCGAGCTCCGGAACCGGCATAGCCGACGAATCAGACCTATGGCTGCGTCAGTATTCCTGACTGTAATCCGTGTGTGTTTTCTGGACTGGTTTGCCTACCTGCGGGATGAAAACCCCCAGATAAACTGGTGGAAAAAACCCTGCTGTCCACACCCAAGACCGGCTAACTTGGCTATGGCTGAGAAATATCCTTAAGCTCCTCGCGTCGTCGACGGGAATCGAACCTAGGACAATCCTGCCCCAAGCATATGGTTGCGAAGCGCATAGCCACTAGGCTAACTGTGCGGACAAGATAACTTGTATATTCAACAGACATATGTCCAGGGGCGAATTCTCCATGCTTGCTATGCTTGCTGCGCAAGCTCATTACTTGAGAAAGAAATAATATTTATTTGTTAATAAATGCATGCATTTATAAGCATTCCATTTAGGCTTTTATTTTTGTAGACAGAAGACGTCTTAAGCTTGCGCGGCAATAATTGTGCTTTGCATTGTGTATCGAAGGCTGAAGCTAGTCTAGTCAAAGCTACCTTGGCTTGCTCGGTTGTAGGAGCTTCCAGGTCCTCGCTACAGCACTGCGATTTCATGCACGCGCATAGCCATTTCGCTCCCTTCGCATCGTCTTAAACGCAGGTCATACGCAGTGAAAGTAGCTCTAGCCAGTGAGCTTCAGCCAGCCTTTACAAGTATGCGTGTTGCTTGAGAAAATTAAGTTACAACCAACTTTTTATGAGGATGTCATTGACCAGTTCATAAAGAAGAACCGTAGGGTAGAATTTGTATTCAAGTAGATAAATTGAAAAAGACAGAATATCATTTGTAAAATAAATGTTGTATTTGTATGATTAAATGTACATAAATTTCTAAATATATAGTTTTAAATGGTCAGTAATTCATTATTCCGTTAATCAGACTTCAATCACACCTCTCACTCCTTGAATGATAACAAGAGCAAGCGTGAATTTCAAGACCAGCATTCGCCCCTACATATGTCCGTCACTAAGTATCTGCTTATTGTTTAGTCACAAGTATACAAACAGAAGTAAACATAAAGCTATCATCGAGATTAGAATATAGGTCGCGTTATCTTTGAACTAAAAATAAATAATCTTAAGCATTTTTACATGTCACTATTTCTTAGATCCAATGCACACCTCCATATAAACATTTTACGGCAGACATTTTTGTCAACATTAAACTTAATTTTAATTATTATTTTTATTAATTATTGATAGAATGATGGTCATTCGGAACAGTTCATCTTCTCAAGTGACTTTTTATGTGTCAGTTGTAAACAATTTAGTACACCAGCTGTGCGTTTTCTTTCATAGATGCACACTAATTTCCAAGTTTAATGACAAATTAATAACTGATGGTCATTCTTCAAATATACACATATCTAGTTTAAAAAATCAGAGAGAGAGAGAGAGAGAGAGAGAGAAAGAAAGAGATAAATCCCGTTGCAGATACTGTGTGTGTGTGTGGGGGGGGGTGGATGGAGGAGGGAGGAGCTTACATAGTTCGGATATGCCGTTTACTAGAATCGTAGAATCTCAGAAAGCTTGGTAATCTATGTATTTTCCCCTATTGGTTGAATTTCTATTTTCTGATTTTCGTAAAATTGTTTTACAGTATAAAGCTAGTTAAGGTTGTCCTCACGAAAAGTGTTTAATTCATAAGATCAACAGGAGTAGTAAACACAATCAGTGCTTAACATGCGGAAAATTTGTCAACACGCATGTAGATATTCTGCAATATGTTTGAAACATAATACAAATAAATATTATTGGCTTTCCTGGTTGGCGGTTAGCGTATCTGCTCTACAATCAACAAGGGGTTGAGAATCCCAGTGTGGGCATGGATGTTTGTGACTGTCTTTAGCGAAGATGAATTTCCTTCCACGGTGATGGAAACACCGCCCTGCTTATTGGAGACCTCAATTGAGTTGGAAAAAAAAGTTTCAGGTTTGGTCAATAAAGCAGAGTGTCAGGATTAAGTGAAAACTAAATAAATAAAATAGAATATACTATTAACCATAACCCACTCATTGTACTAATGTGCCATATGTTTACAACTTCAAGGGTGAAGGACCACATAAGTCTTTGGACTCCCTGGAGGTGTCAAATAATAATAATAATAATAATAATAATAATAATAATAATACATATTAATTGATATTTCGACAACAATATTAGGGTGTGCTCATTTGTGCTGCATTCTACTATTAATTTGTCAATAAACACGGAAATTAGTGCGCGTCTACGGAAGAAAACACACTGATGGTGTACTAAATTGTTTACAACTGACACATAAAAAAGTCACTTGAAAAGATGAAACGTTCCGAAAAGAAAACAAAAAACATTTACGCAAATGTAGTTAAGAAGCAACAGCTGAACATCAAGTGAGAGGCTTCAAGTAAGTGGAGCTTGAAACTGTTGACGGAATGAGTGCGTCATTCGTGGTGACAGAATTTGGTCATTCTAAGTGGTGACTACTTTTCGAGTGACTTAATGGAGTTTATGCTTGCCCTACAAGGAATACACTTCCCTAGAGAAAACGGTACATCGGCAGTTCCCCATTTCTGCTATCAGAGAATACTCGAAGAGCGTAATGGGAATGTTTAAGCAAGATGTTTTCTTGTCACATGTTCTCATAAACCATTCACATTTCTACAGTGAACAACTGTTTATCCAACGATGGGGGGGGGGGGGAACTACTGGAAAATTATGGAATGAAAGTTTTTAACTTAGAAATTAACTGTCATTGAGTAGACGGCGTGCTATAAAAAATATGAACTAAATAAATTTTCACAATATATTTTAACAAATGACAGATTTAGATGAAAATTATAAAATGTTCGATTTGCGCAAACTTTATATAAATAACAGTTCATTTTGACACTACTAATTTAATCCGTATATTCGTGTATTCGCAAAGAAGTATGAAAATGATAATAAAAAAAGTGCATTTCGCAACAGCATTATTGCAGAGTAATGTCATAATACTGAGTATTATATATATATATATAGTCATCTGCTCGTTTCACCTCATTCCAGAGATGTCCTATTGGGTTGAGGTCTGGGGACTGAGCTGGCTACTGAAGTAAAGAAAACTCGCTGTCATGTTCATCGAAACACTTCAACACGTTACGCGCTTTGTGGCATCATGGCGCACTGTCTGTGGGAAGTATCCATTTGAGAATGGGTAAAATGAGTCGTGAATGGGTGAACATGATCAACAACGATGTTAAGATAGTCTGTGGCATTCAGATGGTGTTCAACTGGTATCACAGAACCTAATGTGTGCTAAGAAAATATTCCCCATACCATTACACCCCGCCACCAGCCTAAGCTGTTGCTACTTGGCAGGAATTCTGGCCATATTCTCGTTTGCTATCAGCATGATACAGTATAGACCGGGACTCGTCGGACCAGGCGACGTTTTTCCAGTCATCACTGTTCAGTGTTGGTGATAACGTGCCAACTGAAGCCGCATCCATCTTCTTGTTTTAAGCTGACAGCATTGGAACCCAGGATAGTCATCTGCTCCTGTTCCCCCATTCGAGACAGCGTGTGACAAACTGCGCTCCGAGATGATGCTCTGACCATCACTGTTGAACTGAGCTGTAATTTGACTGGTTGTCTGAGGTATGCTGATGATATAGTACTCCTTTGTAATGACAAGGAAGAATTAGAATACATCCTTGACAAAGTTAATGAGATCAATAATAACATAGGACTTCAGTCAATCCTAGAAAGAATAATATTATGGTTCTCAAATGAAATCTAGGCAGGGAAGCCTGAGAAATAAGTGTACCTTAATGGATAAAGAATTGAAGAAGTCAGCAAGTTCGAGTACTTGGAATCCATTAACGTGAAGAACTGCTGTTCAGAAGACGTCAGAAGACGATTAGGAATGGCTTAAACAACAGTCGGAGATTTCTCTAAAATCTGGAAGGATGGATCTATCTCCGCAGGAACAAAGTTGAGGATTGTAGATGCAGCTGTTTTTCCAACGGCGACTTATGAATGTGAGACTTGGAACTTAAAGAAGTCTAATAGGAAAAGGTTAGCTGCTTTTGAGATATGGTGTTAGAGAAGTCTATTGAGGATATCATATACTGAAAGGCGGACAAACGGATGGGTGATAGAAAAGATCGGTAGAACTTTAAGGCTCTAAGGATATTTACAGAAGAAAGTTTAAATACTTTGAACACATTTAAATGAAGGAGGATTTCTCAAAACAGTAATAGAAGGTAAAGTTCCTGGGAAAAGAGGAACGAGTAGACCATCAATGAGATGGATGGATGGATGGTGTGTCTGCGCAGTGACTGATCTTTTGAAGCCTCCAAAAAGGCATACAACAGGACCACTTGGCGAGGAAAAGTGTGGCACATCACCGAGAATCTGAGTGATCATACGGCATCTAATGTCCAATGAATAGATGGATGTGGTCCTGTCACGTTTCACAGTCATTGCCATTCTTTGACGTAGCGCATCAATGAGATGTTAGCATCCACAGGACTGCCATTGGCTTGAAGTTGTCTGGTTATTACACAACTCAACTCAGTCACTGTACCATTACACCACTACACCCTAAACATTGTTGTGGGTGTAGTTTTCTGGGGTCAAAACCCCAGAAAACTAGACGTTTGTTTTCTGGGGTTTTGACCCCAGAAAACAAGATACTGGCACCAACACGTCTGGCTCCAACAATCATACCAAATTCACCTAAGTCACACCCTGTACCCATTCTCATGCACCAAGCACAAAAAACAGAACCCGACGGATGCCTGTCAACCTGATTTGTATATCAAATCGCAGCCATGTGACTTAACGTCTTCATGAACAATCTATTTTCCTAAGTGGGGAGGTGTTCCTAATAAAGTGGCCACTCAGTTTATATATATATATATATATATATATATATTGTAGTCAGTATTTATGGATGGAGAATATATATTGGTGGTTTCGACACTCAAAATGGTCCGTTTAAGCCAATTTTTAGATGCTTCAACAAAGTTCAGTAAAAATACTAAATGCCAAACTTTATTAAAATATTATCAATCAGAGCGGAGTTATTATATGTATATTGACCGACAGACAAAACTGATAGGTGCTGTTTTGAACATACCTAAAAAATTGAAAACTTCTACAGTGTTGTTATTGTTGTTGATGATGTTGTTGCTTACTGTTGCTTAGGCATGTAAAATTCGTTACATATATGTAAAAATCTGCAATGTTAGAAAGCTCCAAGTAAAGTGATTAAAATTATAAGAAAACCAAATAAATACCGAGCATTAGCAAGCATCTTATCACTCTACCAATCCCAACAAACTTAAATCCAAACAGTCCACTAGGATCACAGCTATCGGTGTTTGCACCGATAGCTGTGATCACACCATCACATATCGCACGTTTACAATTACAACCTGATAATATTGTCTACTGGGGGAATATTACTATGGTGTAATCCATTCTCAGCACATTTTCCAAAGATAAAATCATCTTTTTTTTTAAAAAAAAGATTTTACTGATTTGACAGAATTTTTATCTGTGATAATTTCTGGCGAATAATTAACCTTAAAAAATCGATTAATGTTAACTGCTTAATTAAATTGCTAAATTCAATTAATATTTTATTACAGCTAGAAAAGATTTACTTCCTTGTTAATAAGTATAGTTCTGATCAAGGAAATTAAATTGCATATGAAATTACATTCATGACAATGCTGCCATGACTTCACCATGAAGTTACCTTCCTTGGCATGGAGTTGCTTTAGTTATCCATTTCTCCTGAAAATCGCACATGCTAAATACAAAGGGAGTCACGTATTGAGAAAACAGGAGACCGACGGCAATTTAGAAGTGCTGCTTGACTGGCATTATTTTTATTAGCAATATTTCTTCTCTGATGTTAATGAGTTTGCTAGAATTTCAGAGGGGAATCGGCATTCTCTCTATTTCATATTAGGTCTATATGGTTGAACGATAAAACTCTCAAGAGTCAGGTCAGTGACTCACACTAAATATTCTGGCGAGTCACTTACTAATCTTATTACAAGTCCCATCAGAACAAAATTCGATTTAACCGAACTCTGGTTCTAAGAAGCAAGTGTGAGGACATAATGGCTTTATAGTCTTGGTAACTTCAATTGTAACTCCATGACAATTCAGCCCCAAGCTGAATTTTAATCGAGTTAAATCCAATAAATAAATAAAAAAAAACCTCCCCGAGAGTATCATCTTTGTCTTCTCTTTCTCCTTCTGATGTATCCTTTTGGATATATCCCTCACAGAAAATACAGTAGTTATCAAAATTCCCTCAAATCAGATGAGTCAATGATGAAGATTAAAGGAAATATCCAATGATTCCAGTGTAATATTTTATTAGACACAGGCTGTAATGTTTCAACTATTAGTTGAAACATTAGCATAGATTAAGGAAACATATAGCTCAATTAAGGAGACCTGTGAGAATTACCACTCCGTCTGACTCCAAATTTATAGCTTATGAGAAGGTTCGTGCAAGAATTTATCTACCAAGTTTTGCACTCAGTGTCTGGCAGAATTTACTCGTTTTTCCTTCAACATCTAACCCAGATTCTCATATCATCTTGGGAACTAACTTCATGGAAAAGTATCACTTTTCATGTGATTTTTCAAGGGAAGAAATATCCCTGATGAACAGAAAAAGTATTAGACACAATAATAAGCCTTTATACATTGGAAAGAAGATACTAACAGAAAGGTTTAATAAGTCAACTAATGCACAACCCCCACGCAAAATACAATCACATGCTGATAAATTAATTGAGCATAATAGTAGTGATGACTTAGATAAACTGGATAAGCTTGAAACTCAATTCAGCACAGACATAGCATTAAAAGAACAGATACCCAAGTCTGAAATAAAAGTTGACACTACAGATCAACTAGCAATTGAAGTTCACTTTGCCAAGGCAACTACTCTTCATACTAGATCTAATAAAACAGGAAGAGAAAGAAAAAAAAGAAGCAAGCCTAACCGAGTAGTTTTCCTAGGAGATTCACCAGAGACCGTGAGAAGAAAAGGAAAGAATTATCCTCGAATGAGTGATTACAGAGAGGACACAAATAGAACAAAACATCCAAGACAATACTAGTGGTAGAGAACATAAATTTTATTCTGAAGAGACTTTCACTAACTGCAGGTATGATAGACATGCTGATCTCAGTAATAAGGGTGATAGTAATTTTAATGAAATGGTAGATAAGAATGTATGCACAAGTCATAATAGGAAAAAAAAAGGAAGAAATTAGGTGGTCTAGATCCCCAGCAAGAATGACCTGTGCGACAAATTTTTCAATGGAAGAGTAAGCCTTTGTTGGATTCTAAACGAAGAGAAATGAAAATTGTTAATACTTCTTTCAGAATCCAACATAATCCTCCATGTCAAAGGCAAGACTTGTAAATATTATTTGTTGTTTGTCTCTTGTTTATAGTGTGTTATTCATATAATTGCCTTGAATTTTGTTTATTATTATTTAATAATATAATCTTAAGTAATGTAATAGTAATAAAAAGGCTCTGTATAAAAATATTATTATTTTAATTTACCTTATTATATAATAATATTATAAGAAGCTGTGCATGTATGTTATAGAATTTGTGTTTATTATGATTGAATGTGATTTATATGAACTATGGATTATTTCATTATTTGTATTTCTGAAAGAGAATGTATATATGTAAGTTTAATGTACCCTATGTGAACTATGATATTTTTGTTTATTTATCATTGCTGAAAGAGAAGGAAATTTTATGTAATTCTTCTGAGTGGATTTGATTGTCTGTTGTCAAGGAAACAGGCTTAATTTTAGATAGCGCGTGCGTGGACCGTGAGCTACGGTATTCGAAGGGAGAAGAAGTTGATATAAGTAAGCCGAACTAGTTAGAACCATATTTTGGCGGGAAGAATGAACGTATTTAATTGCAGAACAAAGGTAAACAGGGGAGAAAGCCTAAGAACAGCAAGGAGTGAAGTAAGGCATGGCAGTAATGGGAATTTGGAAATGCCGTAAATAGATTATGAAAGGACCGGTAAATTAAAAGGCAATTCGGAATATTTCTACAGAATTCTAAAATTACGAAGAATTCCAGTTGTTTTGAAGAAGAACAGTGCAAGGCTGAATTTAATGCATAGTAATAAATAAGGAATAAGTAGATTACCCAATACGAATGCGTCATGACTTATGGAGCTCTATGTTTAACATTTCAGTTATTATAGTGAGGATTTCTTTTGAATAGTGTTGCTTCAGAGTGATAGTTAACTACAGTTTTAAGTGTGCCTATAGTGAATCCAATGTGTAAAAGATGTAACCTGGTAAGAGCAGTCCATTTTTCTTATATTTCAGCGTGAAGATATAAGAGTTAGCTGCGCCTGATATATCTTAAAATTAACTGTGGCGTTTTACTAAAAATAGCAGAAGTATGGAGCTTTAAAGTGTTTTCCCCCTTGAAGTGATAACTACCTCATAATTAAATTAAGTGTTAGTTGACTAAGAGAGAATTAGAGAATTCTACTTTAAGAATAATTACTGTGAGATTCTGTAACACTGAACTGTGTGGACCATCTTCAATTATTCGGATGAATAGAGTATTGACAGCTGAATGTGCGATGCCTAATGTTTTATGTTTGTTATGAATAATTTGACTAAGCTGATTTGCATTATATTGTTTTTAAAGTTTTACTTAAATGTACATATTCTATAACCTTGTATTAAATGTTTATTTTATTGGATTCAATTTGTTGTTTGCCTGATTTTTCTTCATTGCACTGCTCATAAAGTTTATCGGACCTTTTGAAAGCCTTAAATATTAATTTTAAACTCGGCCTGTAGAAAAGTGAGATTGCTAAAGTTAGTTGATGATTGATTCCACTATATTATATAGACTAATCTGAATATAGGGTGGCGCAGGATAATATAAATTTCTCTATATTTGGATTAGTAATCAACCAACAATTAATTAAGATAATAAAAAACAGATAATTTAAATAAGAACTACGTTCTAACAAGATGGCGGATTCAGAGCCAGGATGTACGATCCAACACAATCATTAAGAGAAACTTAGGGACCTACAGAGTTGACATGGGCGTTATATACATATTATAGCCAGTTGGAAAATTAGAAGGAAATTACTCAAAAAAAAAAAAATATATATATATAATTCCTTTCAAACACCAATACAAGGACACAAACAAACAAACAAACATGTCTTGTCCTCCCCCTCCCATTCAAAAAGTTTAAAGCGTGTACATGCAGTGGTTGTCCGTGGACATGTGTACTCGCTTCAGACACATTATCTACTCTATACTATAAAACGATAAGCTGAAATTGGACACGGATGTGAAGTCGGCTTGAAACGGATGTGAAGTCGGCTTGAAACGGATGTATGCTGTAACGTTTTTTTATAACGTTTTTGTGTAATGTTTTTGTCAAGTTGTTTGAAACTCAGGGCCCTGAGTGTCGAGTCTTCAAAATTCGAGTCATTGGAATTCAAGGAGAACCGGCCTACCAGTCCGGAACACGGGGGGTTGGGCACCGTAGGCGTCATAGGGAAGAGCCCCCTAATATATATATATAATCCATATATATACAGTATTTACAGAGTAATTGACTTGGTTTAATGACATGTTTATAATTATTAACTACTGACTTAAACACCGAGAAAAAATATACGAGATTTAATAAGGTTTCACTACTAGTTTCATCGGAAATGCCGACTTCGTCAGGTGAATACAGTACCATGGAGAAAACAACATCTTAAAAATATATTGTACTTTAGACAAACACAGAGTTTAGAACAAGTAGTAGTTGTGTTTGAAATTGAGTCTGAGCGTTAGTTCTGGCGTGAAGCACTTTGAGCGTGAAAGATATCACGAGTACGCCAAAACTGGATTACAGCGCTATGTGAATCGAGTAGTCTGTAACTGAGATTGCTGTTTAGATGGGTAGGATCGAGAGTTATTTCTTTGGATTCCAAGATACGTCTTTCTAATTCATCAGAGAATTTATGGATGTTTGAAGTTAAGTTCCAGTCTATTTGATGTTATCGTCCTTCAACATCGGTATTGGCAGAGAATAAAACGTGGCTGGATAGGGCACCAGCACGGGTTCTGTTATGAGAAATGTCACGTTGGTGTTCTTCTAGGCGGAGAGAGATGGACTTTTCTGTCTGGCCATAATATGGTTTGCCGCAACTGCAACTCAAACACAATTACTACTTGTTCTAAACGCTGTGTCTAAAGTACAATATATTTTTAAGATGTTGTTTTCTCCATGGTACTGTATTCACCTGACAAAGTCAGCATATTTCCGATGACACTAGTAGTGAAACCTTATTAAATCTCTTATATTTTTTGTCGGTGTTTAAGTCAGTTAATAATTATAAACAATATGATATGCACACACACATATATATGTGTGTGTGTGGAGGGGGGGGGTATGTCCAACCAGAAATAATAAAAATCAATAATGAGGAAATTAAACAAGTAGATCATTACATATACTGAAGACAACAGATATCAATGGAAAAAAATATGGACGAAATTAAAAGATGCACGATTCTTGGGTGGAAAGCATTTGAAAAATTACATTCAATATTCAAAAGCCAACTACCATTATGCCTGAAGAGAAAAGTTTTTAACCAGCGTATTCCACCTATACTGACATATGGCTGTGAAACATGGACACTGAATGCAAAGAAAATTCAAAAATGAAGAACAACACAACTGAATATGGAAAGAAGTATGCTTGGTATCACAAGATTGGATCGCAAAAGGAATACATGGATAAGAAATCAAACCAAAGTCTCTGACATCATAGGATGAGTGAAACATTTGAAATGGTAATGGGCTGGGCATATTGCTCGAAGACAAGATCAACAATGGACAAAATAAGTAGTGTGTTGGATTCCACGAGAAGAATAACGACCACGACGCCGACCTAAATCACGGTGGATTGATGATATCATCAGATTTGTAGGAGTGACATGAAAAAGGAGAGCTATGGACAGAGAGTTTTGAAGTAATCTTGGAAAGGTCTTCATTCAGCACTGGATCGACAATGGCCGCTGCTGATGATGATAACGATATATATATATATATATATATATATATATGAAGAATGATTTACTCGGTTGTTATACATTATTTAAAAAGAATTGAATGACTTAAATCGAGAGAAAAGGAACAAGGTTTATTAGTATTACATAACTAGTTTCAGCTTTTTGACAGCCTTCGTCAGGTGCATATTATAAAAGAAATAACCATTAAACATGGAAGAAAAAATTTGTAAACATCACGGAAAGTAAATGTATATATTTAACATTAAAACGTTGAAGTCAACGTATTCGAAGCTGTTCTCTCGTTGGCTACATTGTTAGACGTGTGCGTGCGTATGGCATCTCGTGAGCGCCAGTATTTGATCATAGCAGAATGACAGTCTGAAAGGTTGTTGTTTAGGTGTACAGCGTTGAGGATGATTTCCTTAGATTCTATAATCTTCCTCTACAATTCGTTATGGCAACAGAAAATGTTAGATATGTCCCAAAGGATTGTATGGCTATGGTTTTCTTCGTCAGAATTGGCCAAAAATAGAACATGGCTAGATAAAGCACTGGTACGTGTTCTCTTGTAAGCGATGTCCCTCTTGTGTTCCTCAATGAGTAACTCGATTGACTTATCTGTTTGGCCACAGTAAGGAATGTCACAGTCACACCAAATCTGATAAACACCGGGATATTTAAGATTATGATGACTAGGTTTTGGATGGCTTACCAGAGAACGGATTTTTGGAAGAGGAGTAAATAAAGTTCTTATGTTGTATTTTTTGAGAACCTTGGTTAATTTGGGAGAAACAGAGCTTATGTACGGTATAGAAATGTTGCCTTTTACATTATTTATCTCTTCATTATGGCTGCTAAGAGGATGAAAAAGGAATTTTTTAGTAATTGTTTGAGAATATCCATTTAGTCTGAATGTAGATCTAAGAAAATTGATTTCTTTATGATGTTCAATCGGGTCATCAAGAAGAGAGTGATGTGTATATATTATATATGTTTATATAATTATTATATATATAATTATTATATACATAGTATAAATATATGTTAAACCTGGCATCTTTAACATATATTATACCCAAGGTAAAAAAACTTTCTACATCTATCTCTCATCCTGAGATTTTTATTTAATAAGGTCAAAGCACCTTATGGTAACTTGTTTTGGTAAAATACTTATAAGCTCTTTATTACTATTCTTAATATTTACCCTTAATGCATAGCATCATACATCTCCTCAAGGAGATGGGCTTTGCATTAAGGGTAAATATTAAGAATAGTGATCAGAGCTTATTCCACCTTTACCACGAGTTGCCTAGACTTGCACTACGTGCAGGCGAAAACGACTTATTTGTCTGTTTGCTTACTTGGGAAATAGAGTAAAACCAGATTTAAAATAGCTTGGCATCTTTAACATATATTATACCCAAGGTAAAAAACTTTCTACATCTATCTCTCATCCTGAGATTTTTATTTAATAAGGTCAAAGCACCTTATGGTAACTTGTTTTGGTAAAATACTTATAAGCTCTGTATTACTATTCTTAATATTTATCCTTAATTCATAGCATCATACATCTCCTCAAGGAGATGGGCTTTGCATTAAGGGTAAATACTAAGAATAGTGATCAGAGCTATTCCACCTTTACCACGAGTTGCCTAGACTTGCACTACTTTGCGGGTTACCTAGACTTGCACTACGTGCAGGCGCAAACTTGGCTTATTTGTCTGTTTGCTTACTTGGGAAATGGAGTAAAACTAGGTTTAAAATAGCTTGGCATCTTTAACATATATATATATATATATATATATATATATATATATATATATATATATATATATATATATATATATATATATATATATATATATATATATATATATATATATATATATATATATAGACATGATAAAATTACATTAACAGATCTAGTATAAAAGATAATAGTGCATTTTAAAAAGCAGGAATGCGTGCTTGAGTTCTAAATTAAAGTTGACTACGTGCGTGAGCTGCCACGAGTATGTCAATACTGAACAGAGGCAATATGGGCGTCAGAGAGATTGAAGCTAAGGCTGTTTGTTGTTAATATGGAATGAATCTAGTGAAATTTCTCTAGATTCGATGATCTTTCTTTCGAGTTCATCATAACACACATGGATATTAGAAGTTTTTGGTCAGTCTACGAGGTGTTGGCGGTCTTCATCCGAGTTAATAGATAAGAGAACGTGGCTAGAGAGAGCGCTGGCTCTGGTTCTATTGTAGGAAATGTCTCTCTGATGTTCTTTCATACGTAAAATGATGATTTAGCTCTCTGGCCGTAATATGGTTTTCCACATTCACACAAAATCTTGTAGACTCCTGGATACTGAGTAGGGAGATGTTTCACTTTAGGTTTACTTAGCATGGAGCGAAGTTTGGGAAAAGTAAGCAAGTTCTAATTTTGAATTTCTTGAGAATTTTTGGTAGTTTTGGGGAGAGAGAGCTGATGTATGGTATGGCAATGAAAAAAGCTCTTGGGGAAGAAGAATCTTCAGTAGCAGTAGAGCGATGGAAAGAGAAAAATTTATCAATCTTTATTTATTTATCCATATTACGGCCAGACAGCTAAATCCATCCATTTGCGTATGGAAGAACACCAGAGAGACATTTCCTACAATAGGACCAGAGCCAGCGCTCTCTCTAGCCACGTTCTCTTATCTATTAACTCGGATGAAGGCCGGCAACACCTAGTAGACTGGCCAAAAACTTCTAATATCCATGTGTGTTATGATGAACTCGAAAGAAAGATCATTGAATCTAGAGAAATTTCACTAGATTCATCCCATATTAACAACAGCCTTAGCTTCAATCTCTCCGACGCACACAATCCCTCTGTTCAGTATAGGCGCACTCGTGGCAGTTCACGCACGTAGTCAACTTTAATTTAGAACTCAAGCTTGCATTTCTGTTTTTAAAATGTACTATTGTCTTTTATACTAGATCTATTGATGTAATTTTATCATGTCTCTGTCAATTTTTGTATAATTCTTTGCCTGTGATATCTCTGAAGAGGTTGAATCATTCAACGAAACTAGTTGTTCTTAATATTAAACCTTGTTGTTTTTTCATTCTCGGTATATAGTCATTCAAACTAATTTTTATAAAATTTTCTATCGAGTAAAGATGAACAATAATATATATATATATATATATATATATATATATATATATATGCTTATGTTTTAATAATATATATATTTTTTAATTGTATATATGTAAATACTCTGTATGATAATAAACCTTGTCTGTTTATTATCATACATGTTTATTTTTTTAATAAACCTGTTTATTAAAAAAAAGGAAGAAAATTAAATGATTTTTGTAACTTTTAAATGTAAAAATCATAAATAAAACTGAATAAAATATATAATAATTAATAAAAATTGTTATGATTATTATTATTGAAATATAATCATTTTTGGAAATGAATTATATATGCTTGGTACTGAACTTTGTGAAATAATATGCCGGAATGTTACTCAAGATGATTATGGTACATAAGTAAATCTTTAAGAGATCAATAAAAAAAGATTATGAAACAGATATCTGTGAGGGAAGGAATTCCTTAAAACCTTCTCTGATTTTAGTCTTACCGAGGTGAACTTCAAAAGTGACCTTTAACAATATAAGTGATAACTATATTCCGAATTTGGATGAAATCATTTGAACCATGCGATCTGTAGAAGGGTATACAAAGAAGGAGGGGGAGAAGAAAAAATATTTTTCACTATTTTCGGTTTTCGGTGTGTTGTAGTGATGCAAAAAAAGCAAGCAAAATTTGAAACACTAAAGCCAGATAATAAAACATTAACTGGCTTTAGTGTTTCAAATTTTTCTTACTTTTTTTTAACACCTACTGGTATAAAAGTATAAAATTAATCACATTCAACCTAGAATTCAACTTACGCGTAGAATTACAGCCGTTCGAATTTTTTCTTACTGATTCTTAAAATAAGAGCAGTCAGCGACCCTCGAAAGTACTTGTCTTAAGAGTTACTAATATGACTCTTAATATGCGAAAGGCAGGCTCTCTGTTGAAATTGTATACTGTCCTGCCTTACAGGATTTTGAATATAATTGCAACCACTGGGAACATTTTCAGGTTTTTTTTTTTTGCTGGTTGATGACCGGATACACTGTGCGTCTCAATAATTGAGGAATTGTTTAATATATACATGCATATATGATACAGTCTTTCACCAATGTCATGAACAGACAAGTTACTAATATGACATCTTATGATGACGTCTTTCAAAGTGCAATTAAGTCTTCCTCGCGTGTAATGACAAGGATATATACATATTTGCCTTATATAGCAGGTCACGTACGAAGAGGAATACACATATCAATATGTTGCATTCTATAAAAAAAAAAGGAGGGGAGCGTTCCAATACTTATTTTGACATAGTGTATGTGCCCAAGAGAAGTACTTCGAAGGTGTCAACAGATATTAAGAAGTAATTTTTGTCTAAACAGCGGATACCACAAGACGTTAACCCATTAGAAATTACATTCTCATTTGCATCTGATTAAAAAACATATGCTTTAAGATGAAAAACTTGCCACTCAATTGATTGTTCTTTTGCATTAATACTCTAGAGCTAGCAAAAAAAATCATATAGTCTGTAGGTCATCGTTCATCTTACATGATCCTTTTCCCAATTGTGAATCGACAAGTAAAACCTGTTTCATACTCTCTAGTAAGGCGATGGGCAGAGAGAAAAAAATTATCAAAATAGGTCAGTTTATTGAATATTTATTCTTCAGCCGGATTATCTAATTGATTCATGCTACCTTATGCTTCGGCAATATGAAGATTTCCATTAGTAATTATAGACTTAAGTCGGTTCTTTTAGCCTCTCAAGACAGACGGCGTTTCTTTTAATGCTCGTACCTTTGTTGTCTATAACCAACAGTACTGCAACTGGAAGCTTTCATCGCCTTTGTTTAAGCTTATTATCCTTCATGTGGGAAAATATTCTGAAGTAAATTCAATTATGTTCTCCATATTTTTACGCTAAGGGGATAACTGGAAAAAAAAAACTTTTATTTATTTATTTATTTCCCCATATAAATGGATTTTTGATGACAATGGAAAACTTTTCTGCAAAGAAGTTTGCCGTATGTTTGTCATTTCATATTCATTTATTTTCTGCGGAATATATTCTATGCATGTGCAGTTATCATTTTACTCAGTGAATTCGAAAAGAATTTATTAAAGATTATCATACAAAATGACTTTTTCTTACACCAATTTTAAATTCTGCTTAATTTTTTTTCTCCTGTTCACTTTCTTCGATAGTCATTTTTTAACAGTTCCTTATCAGGTTTAGTAAAGATGATCATAAATTAAATCCTCCATGATGCAATGACTTTCTCACAAGTCATGTTTCCTCAAAAGTCACTTCGGAAACATTTAATTAGAACCTGATCACAAACATGAACAATTTCTAATCTTTTCTCCAGTTATCAAAAGAGTACTTCTGTGTCAAGTTCAATGCAAACCTGAATGCTTTTGTGAACTGAGACCACTGTGCCAATTGATAACTTAATTTGTCTCATCATTCAAACTGATAGCAACAGTCATTTCAATCAAATTTTTGTATTTGATTGAAATGATATGGTTGTTTGATATCATTCAATGTAGTTATCTATGTATTGTATTGTAACCCATAAATGAATAAGTACTTCGTGTTAAAATATATATATATATGTGAAAATTAAGTTTAAATGACTAAACACCGAGAATAATAGGGAATAAGGATTTAATTGGGAACACTACTAGTTTCGTTGATAAGACAACTTCTTCAGGTGTCAAAATACAAATAATTATATACAAAAACCGACAGAAACATTACATAATAACGACAACAGCTCTATTATAAACTGTAGTACAGTTTAAACTGGAATACATGCTATAGTTCCAGCTGTATGTAACTGCATGTGTGAGATATCGCGAGAACGCCAGTACTGGACAGCAGAAATGTGTGCATTATATAAATTGTAGCTGAGGCTACTATTTATCTGTGTTGAATCAAGGAAAATCTCTTTAGATTCAAGAATACGTCTTTCAAGTTCATCATAACATTTATGCATGTTGGAAGTTTGAGATCAGTCTATAAGATGTTGGCGGCTTTCATTGGAGTTTATTGAGAATAAGACGTGGCTGGAGAGAGCGCTAGCTCGGATTCTGTTGTAGGATATATCTCATTTATAAATTGTAGCTGAGGCTACTATTTATCTGTGTTGAATCAAGGAAAATCTCTTTAGATTCAAGAATACGTCTTTCAAGTTCATCATAACATATATGCATGTTGGAAGTTTGAGATCAGTCTATAAGATGTTGGCGGCTTTCATTGGAGTTTATTGAGAATAAGACGTGGCTGGAGAGAGCGCTAGCTCGGATTCTGTTGTAGGATATATCTCATTTATAAATTGTAGCTGAGGCTACTATTTATCTGTGTTGAATCAAGGAAAATCTCTTTAGATTCAAGAATACGTCTTTCAAGTTCATCATAACATTTATGCATGCTGGAAGTTTGAGATCAGTCTATAAGATGTTGGCGGCTTTCATTGGAGTTTATTGAGAATAAGACGTGGCTGGAGAGAGAGCTAGCTCGGATTCTGTTGTAGGATATATCTCATTTATGTTCTTCAACACGGAAAAGGATAGATTTATCAGTCTGTCCGTAGTAAGGTTTTCCACAATTACAAACAATCTTGTAAACTCCTGGATATTGAAGAAAGTGATGTTTTTCTTTAGGTCGACTGAGGATGGAACGTAGTGTAGGAAAAGTAGTAAAACATGTTTTGATGTTGAACTTTTTAAGAATTTTAGCCAGTTTGGGTGAGAGGGAACTAATGAAAGACAAAGAGATGTATGCTCTTGGGGAAGAAGAATCTCCAATAGTAGGTTGATGGTGGCGGAAAAGAAATTTCTCAATATTTTTTAGAGTGAAGCCATTGTTGAGAAAGGCCCTTTTTAGAAAATTCAGTTCATTTTGAAGTTCTGTCTCGTCTGATAATAATGATCTGGTTCGATGTGCCAGGATGGAAATAATGCCAAATTTCTGTGGAGGGTAGTGATGATAGGATGCATGAAGGTATCTGTCTGTATGTTGTGTAGGTTTTCTGAAGATTGAGATTTTGATGTTGTCAGAGCATCTTGTAAGTTTTAAGTCCAAAAAAGCGAGGCAATTGTTGGTTTCTAGTTCATTCATTGGTGAATTTAATCTTGTGATGAAAGTTGTTAAGATGATCCAGAAAAATATTTAGGTTATCTAGGCCGTGCTCCCAAATGAGAAAAACATCGTCAATGAAACGGAGCCAGATTTTAGGTTTTAGTGTTGAAGAATTAATCACTTTTTCTTCCAAGTCTTCAAGAAATATATTTGCTAGTACCGCGGAGAGCGGGCTATCCATAGCTAATCCTGAGTTTTGTTTGAAGATCTTGTCCTCGAATTTAAAGTATCCTGACTTACACAGTGGGAAAGTAAGGCGAAGAATTTCTTAGTTTGCTCTTGAGAAGATTGAGAACTTCCTGGGTTGGGACATTTGTGAAAAGAGACACTATGTCGAAACTTGCCATTAAATCTGATGTATTTAGTCTGAAGTCTTTGATTTTCGAAATGAAGTCAGCTAAATTCTTTAAGAAGAAGATTTTCCTGTTAGATGATTTAAGGAAGAGGCAAGATATTTAGACAAGTTGTAAGTTGGTGAGGCGATACCTTCACCTATTGGTCTTAGGGGAGTATTGATCTTATGGATCTTCGGAAGTCCGTATAATCTTGGGATTAAAGGGTGAATAGACCTGAGAGAAAGACGGATGTGCCTTGGTAATTCCGAAGTAGTTTTTAGAAGATTATTGGTCCTATTATGAAATTCTCTTGTGGGGTCACTATTAAGTTCAGAGTAAGTGTCTGTTTCCAATAATTCAAGTATTTTGTTGCTGTAGTCAGTTTTGTTCAGGATGACAGTGGCATTCCACTGTCATCCTGAACAAAAGCATGATGACAGTGACAGTGGTATTCCACTGTTATCCTGAGCTGGAAGGATTACGATGTCTTTATTCTTTTTTAAGTTTTTAATGGCTAATCTTTCACTATGAGAAATGTTTCAGCAGGGAGTCTTGCATTATTTATCGTAAATATAGCTTTCATACGTAATATATATACTTTCTATATATAGAAAGTTTTTTACCTTGGGTATAATATACGTTAAAGATACCAAGCTATTTTAAACCTGGTTTTAATCCATTTCCCAAGTAAGCAAACAGACAAGTAAGTCAAGTTTGCGCCTGCAAGTAGTGCAAGTCTGGGTGACCCGCAAGTAGTGCAAGTTCTTAGGCAACTCGTGGTAAAGGTGGAATAAGCTCTGATAACTATTCTTAATATTTACCCTTAATGCAAAGCACACATCCTTGAGGAGATGTATGATGCTATGCATTAAAGGCGAGGAGCCACTACCCAGACCAGTTTCGACCTTTATTGAGGTCTCATCAGTGGGAGCCATGCTTAGAAATACCAAAGTTTAAGTAATACAGAGCTTATAAGTATTTTACCTGAGCCTGGCTCCCACTGATGAGACCTCAATAAAGGTCGAAACCGGTCTGGGTAGTGGCCCCCCTCGCCTTTAAATCATAGCATCATACATCTCCTCAAGGAGATGTGCTTTGCATTAAGGGTAAATATTAAGAATAGTGATCAGAACTTATTCCACCTTCACCACGAGTTGCCTAAGACTAGCACTATTTGCGGGTCACCTAGATTTGCACTATTTGCAGGCACAAACGTGACTTACTTGTCTGTTTGCTTACTTCGGAAATGGATTAAAACCAGGTTTAAAATAGCTTGGTATCTTTAACATGTACGCGTGGATAGACTAGTGCCTTTGCGCTTCGCTGAGTGGGGAAGGAGTGTCTCAGGTTCGATTCCCGTCGAAGAAGTGAGGAATTTGAGGATCTTCCTCAGCCATAGCCAAGTTAGCCGATCTTGGGCGCTGGCAGTAGGGTTTTTTTTCGCCAGTTTATCTGGCGTTTTTCATCCCACAGGCAGGCAAACCGGCCCCGTGAACACAAAGGCTATAGTCATAGGATATAGTACGGCAAGGAAGGCAACGGGAAACCACCTTGCTCATAATCATTTCCCTAGATGGTGGTATATACTGTATAGCTACTCCCAGACAGCCGTAAGACTAAATACTATCACATATATATATATATATATATATATATATAATATTCATCAAAGCTTGATTTGCTTCCTCAGTCTTAAGAAAAGGCTGGTTATATTCCACTAATTCGAGCCCTACCCAAGGGCCTATGAGTTGTGGAAATACTTTCTGAAAATGAAAGAAGTTGTGCTGAACAAAGCGGCCTTTTGCAGCTGCCCAATTTTTAATCCATCTAACTCGAGTGCTTCTAGATGTTTTTTCAATGATTTAGGGATGGCGCCTAAAACACCTATTATTATGGGAACAACTTTTGTTTTCTTTTGCCAGATTCGTTCAATTTCGATTTGCAAATCGCGATACTTTATAATTTTTTCACTTTCTTTGTCGCCAATCCGACTATCTCGTAGTACTGATATTTCGATAAACTTAACACCTTTGTTTTCACCTTTTTCAACCACTATGATATCGGGTGTATTACATTCCAAGCTTTTGTCAGTCTGGATTTTGAAATCCCATGGTATTTTAGCTTTTTTCATTCTCAACTACTTTCTGGTGAACGTTATGCTTCCAATAGTCTTTAAATACTTTAAACCCATACTTTTTACATAAATGCCTGTGGATTATCTTAGCTACGTTATCATGCCTTTTACGGTACTCAATTTGTGCGAATTTGCTGCATCCACTTATAATGTGGTCTACCGTTTCTTCTTTTTCTTTGCACAATCTAAATGTACTGTCTTCTTGAATTTTTTGTATTTTTGCCTTCATAACGTTGGTTTTAATAGCCTGTTCTTGTGCTGCAAAAATTACTGATTCTGTTTCTTTCTTTAGTGCTCCATTTCTCAACCATTGCCAGGTCAAGTTGCTGTCAGCGCTGTCCTCTATACTGTGAAGGTATTTTCCTTGCAATGCCTTATTTTTCCATCTTTCAGTTCTCACTTTTACTTGGTTGGTTTTGTATTCCAATTTTGTCTCCATGGGTTTAAATAAACCCTCTTTCCTTACCTCAATTAGAAATTTTTCCGTTGTTTGCTGCAGATAATCATTTAAATTTCGTTTTTCTACTTTAATAACTTGCTTCACTTGTAATAATCCTCTACTTCCTTTTTTGCGTGATAGATATAGCCTATGAATGTCACTGCGAGGATTGAGGGCATGGTGCATTGTCATTAATTTTCGAGTTTTTTGATCTAAATCTTCCATCTCTAGCTGGGTCCATTCAACAATGCCTGCTGAATATCTCAGAACAGGTATTATGTATTATGTACAGAATGACAATGCACCATGCCCTCAATCCTCGCAGTGACATTCATAGGCTATATTTATCACGCAAAAAAGGAAGTAGAGGATTATTACAAGTGAAGCAAGTTATTGAAGTAGAAAAACGAAATTTAAATGACCAAAGTTTTCTGATATATACACGATAATCCCACCCAAGAAAGGCTGGAACAGAGGCTTGACACAATGAAGTTTACTTATTAGCATGTTCTGCGCTAAACAAATAATTTTAATCCATAAAAATGACAGAAAACTCAATTTTAAAAATAATTCTCTATATTTAATACTAACACAATTACTCAGCATTCTCGGAAAATCAACTCGATTATCTATATCTGTCCTTCAATATATTTTTCCCCTTTGTTTTTTTTTTCTCTTCTCCACGTTAAAGTTCATACGTAGCTTTCGGCCTTGCCTTAATCAAATGGAAGACAACACAAAAGTTCGGATGGTATATCCATCAGTTTGTATTTTTACCAGAAACAAAATTTGTGACTCCATGGAGATATGGAATTGATACTGTTAAACAGATACTATTTATGTTTTTTTACATAGTTTTCTATCTAGCTGCAGAAGATGATACCAGTTCAAATGGCTAATTATTTCTGAATCTGATGTTTTCATACTTATTAACATACATACATGCATGCATACACTAGGGAAAAGACCATCTGATTAACTTACTGAAAGGTTGTTGTTACAACCTTTTCAGTTGTTACAACAACTGAAAGTATTGATTTTGTTGTTGTTGTTGTTGTTGTTTGTTGTTGTAACAATAACAACAACAACAAAATCAATACTAATAGTCTTAGTTGTTGCCAGGGTGTTATAAGTACGACATTATTTTCTTAGCATTTTATTCCCTGTGCTCATTTGCCTTTGTTGTCCTAAAAATTCTCTTTTCCTTCTTTCGTTAACTTTTGGCTTTCTTTAACTATATATTCTAACATATATTTACTTCTATACATAATACTTGTTTTAACTATATACATACAGGTGTATTATGTACAGAGTTAAAACTGAAGCATTGTTTTATTTTACGCTTGCTTATTGCTTCAACTGATTGTAAAATAAATACATAAAAATAAGAGAATTTATCATGCATATTTTGATTTAGTGGGGAGGATGAAAATAAAATTACTAGGGATTTTGGATTGGGTTCTAAATATTAAATTTTATCAAAATCCATCTAGAGTGGATGCTGGAAGGGTGGAATGCAAAAAGAATATAATAGTTAATCATGCATTTCGCGAAGCGCCTAAAAATATCCCAGCAGTTCAGTCGTGAACTCTTTTTACCCCAAAATCCAGAGCATTAAGACAGAGATTAAGCAACGAACTGCAATAGATTGCATGGAGTTTATTATTAATTTATTTATTTTGATTCTGTCTTTATATTTTCCAAGTTAAAATTACTTGAATGCTTTGGGCTGTTTTGAGGTTCGAGTAAGTGCCCAATATAATTAAAATACAGCTTTAGTACTGACGAACACGAATTTTTTTTTTTTTAACATGGACTTGTTAGATGTCACTAATTTTATTACTTTTTGTATGAGGATTTTTGTTTACTAGGACACAAACTCGCCGGACTACTAAATGAGCTATGCAAATACTCCTCTACTAATAAGCTGCATTTCACAGATGTGATAAGACAGACGTGGAGATTGTTTTCGTTGTTGCAATGTTTTTTAATGCAGGCATCTTAAATCATACTTTGTAAGGAAAGGCCGATGATGTTCGTTTGATATTTACACATTATCGATAACAGCAAGTATTTATAGCGAGACAACAGTAAAAGACGAATGTACATGTCTCGTGATTATCATTGCTTCTTTTTTATATATATTCTTTCTTGAATCGTGCAAAATAGCTGGTTCCTGACATAAACAAAGGTAAACTTTTTGATGATAAATAATGACCGAATGAAGATCAGGAGAACATAGAACACTTCCTATATTTAATGACAGATGTGCAAAGCGATGAAATGAGATACCGCCTGGCATTACAAGAAAGATTCCCTATTCTGAGGCACTGAAGCGCAAAAGACCAATAAAAATGTCAGCGCTGTTTATTTGAAGATTACTGAAAGTAAAATTGCAGTAATAATAATCAGTTACAGAGTCAAGAATATTTAAACTGTTTATTCTAAAATATTATTCATTAACACGGTGGAACATTTGCTAAAAACGAAATAAACTTTTTTCGTTGAATATAACTGTTTTTAATTAGTAAAAATTATTTGAAATCCTGAACATTTAAAAGTAAGGTGTAATTAGCTTCCATAGTTAAAGATTATATGTTTTGGGTGGGTGGGTGGGTGGGGGATAGGACTACCACGGAAGTAAACTGAAACAATGTCAAAAAATGTGAAGAAGAGGCGTGTCACGCACACACACACACACACGCGCGCAGGCGAGCGTATTTCAGAACTGTAATTTTCCAAGGTCGAACTCTTTTCTGTTAGACATCCTTCCAGTGATTTCACTGATGATTCAAAAGACGCCCAATTGGGATTTAAATCTAGGGATGGTGGAGGCAAAGGAAGATTCTCAATATATGAACCACATGGACTCTTAGAAAAAATGTTCCAGTGATATTCAGCTACCTTCAGTGATGAGCGAAAAAAAGGACTGCTTATATATGACAGGCTATATTCTCATGATGTATAACAAGTATCATTTGGCGTAACAAGTTTTATCTGGATCTGATAGTCGATTTGACACCCATTTAAAGCTAATGGTCATATTATTCCTCACCATGAACTACTGTAACCGGATTTTACGTTCCTGCTGATGTCAAAGCTTTTATCAGTTTTATTTACTTTCATTTTTCTACTATTTAGAAAAGAGAACATATATATATATTTTCTCTAGAAATTCTTCTTGTGATTGCATCACGTCAACCATCTTTTAAGTTCAGAAACTTCTTTGCATCAAATATTGATTTATCATTAATGAGGCCCTCTGAGATACAATAAGCAATATACTGCAGTCATTCTCATAGTTCATAGCAATATAAGGAAAATGCAGTATACTGAAAAGAGGTTATGTGATAATATAATATTATTTTCTTTTATTAAAAAGTCAGCAAATTTAGAGCCTCCGTAGCTCAGTCGATATAGACGAAGCCCTTTGATCGGAAAGACCTGGGTGCGATTCACGTCGATGACATGAGTAATCTTTATCTAGTCTCTTTCGACTAAAGGTAAGTTATCCGGCCTCATACGGAGGTAGGGGATTTTTCTCCCGGAAACTCGGGTTTTTCGTCATAACAGGCAAACCGGCCCATGGAACATACGCTGATACAGTCAAAAAATACACCCCCCCCCTCCCGAGCGGCAAGCTCGGCGACATGCCGGTTGTGAGGATTGTACTAACAAAACGTTGCATTAAAAATGTAACACTGCATTGGAAGCGGGATAAACGCGCAGAGGAAGAAGATTAAAAAGTCAGCAAATTATATGTACTGATTATACTCCTATATATATAATCAGTACACATAATTCAGTACACATAAAATCAGTACACTATCTACCAATAATTGTCCGGGCACTGTAGCAATTTACAATTGATGCCACATCAGGAGAAACCTAATATCGGGTATGTCCGCCTTTGGCTTTGATCACCTCCTATAACCTTTGAGGGAAGCTTTCCACCAATGTGTGGCAGACATCAAGTGGAATTTGTCTCCATCAAAGCAGCACTCAGTTCAGCGAGAGATCGAGGACGTTCTGCTCTGAACCTCAATCGCCGCTCCAATTCGTCTCACAGGTATTCGATGGGGGTTGAGGTCAGGACTCTGCGCACGCCAGGCAGTCGTTTAACACCCATGGTTTCATACCATTCCATAACAGCTGCAGCATTGTGGCATGGGGCATTGTCGTCTTGATAGTAACACGGGTCCGTTCCATAAACACTCCAGAGTGTAAGCAGCAAGCACCTGATTGTCCAGAATATCAAGGTACCAAACTGCTTTCATGGAACCAAGGACAACGACCAGTGGTCCTACTCCAAACCAGCTGAATGCACCCCACACCATTACTCCTCCGCAACCAAACTAGACTTTACTGTGGGCAAAACACACTGTGGTAACAAGCGTTCACCAGGATGCCTCCACACCCACATCCTGCCATTAGGCTGGAAACAGATGAACCTTGATTCATCGCTGCAGAGTACCATTTTCCACTGGTCAACTGTCCAGTTCACACGCTCTTTGCACCAGGCAAGACGAGCAGCCTTGTTCGTTGTTGTAATGTTCGGCTTGTGTACCGCAGTTCTTCCATGGAAACCCAGTAAATGGAGTTCTTTTTCGTACAGTGTTAGTACTCACCATGGTGTTACTGGCGTTCTGGAACTCATCACGGATGGTCTGTGCCAATTGTAGCCGGTTTTAACACCCTCCTGTCAGTCATTTTCGTCTACCTCCCTGGGTATTTTCCTGCGCTAGTGATGCCGGAACGTCTCCATTTGTTGATCACATCGCCAACAGTTGATTTTGGATGCTCCAGTTGAGCGGCAATGGCACATACAGACATACCACCAATGTGACATCCCATGATGATACCTCTTTCGAAGTTACTGAGTTCACGTTGTGTTGCCATACCAACTGTATTAAACTGCTACAATGATATACTGCTTCCTACTATCTGTATATCAGTTTTTATGTTATTAACAAACCTACCAGGAATGTTCCAATAACAAGGATGTCCGGACAATTATTGTGTCATTGTGTGTGTGTGTGTGTGTGTGTGTGTGTGTGTGTGTGTGTGTGTGTGTGTGTGTGTGTGTGTGTGTGTGTGTGTGTGTGTGTGTGTGTGTGTGTGTGTGTGTGTGCGTGCGTGCGTGCGCGCGTGCGCGCGTGTATATTATGTATTCAAGATACCACGTAATTTTATATAAACTTGGTTTTTAATCCTATTTCCCAAGTAAGCAAACGGACAAGTCAAGTTTGCGCCTGCACGTAGTGCAAGTCTAGGCAACTCATGGTAGTGCCACTCTAGGCAACTCGTGGTAAAAGTGGATTAAGATCTGATCACTTCCCTTAGTATTTTTCCCTTAATGTAAAGCACATCCCCTTGCGGAGATGTATGATGCTATGCTTAAAGGCAATGGTCACTACCCATACCGGTTTCGACCTTTATTGAGGTCTCATTAGTGGGAGCCAGACCTGACAATGCTAAGGTTGAAGTAATGCAGAGCTTATGAATTTTACCTAAACAAGTTTGTGGTTTTACCTAAAAAAAGCACCTTGTGGTCAAAGCACGCTTGCACACTCGCCCGTGGCGAGTAGCTGTGAATGAACAAAACAGAATATTTTTTATTTAACAAAAAATAAATAAATAAACAACTTCCACCCATGGTACAGTACTGTACTATTAAGGTCAAACAATTTTTTTACGTAAACAAGCAACTTGTTTAGGTAAAATTCATAAGCTCTGCATTACTTCAACCTTAGCATTGTCAGGTCTGGCTCCCACTGATGAGGCCTCAATAAAGGTCGAAACCGGTATGGGTACTGACCATTGCCTTTAATGCATAGCATCATACATCTCTGCAAGGGAATGTGCTTTACATTAAGGGGAAAACACTAAGGAAAGCGATCAGAGCTTAATCCACTTTTATCACGAGTTGTCTAGAGTGGCATTACCATGAGTTGCCTAGACTTGCACTACGTGCAGGCGCAAACTTGACTTACTTGTCCGTTTGCTCACTTCGGAAATAGGATTAAAAACCAAGTTTATAAAAAACACTTGGTATCTTGAATATATATATATATATATTAATGTTTATATATATATATATATATATATATATATATATATATATATATATATATATACGTATATATATATACGTATATATATACGTATATACAGGGTGTTCGGGATAAATTTGACATATTTATAATTAATTATATTTTTCCGTAAGTTACATGTATTAACACACACTTCTCTTCATTTCAAAGTTTGGACCCTTCTTCATTCATATACAAGATGTCAGAAAGGATGGATAGCTGGAACCCACCTGAATCATGGAAGAGAATAACTTGTATCATGATGATTCGTGCCCGCCATCAAAATAAGGATATTACGACTGCTGCCCAATGCTCCCTGAATACAGTAAAAACAATCAGGCATGAACTAGAGACTTGCAATGGTGACTACGAGGATGTAGCAAGAAGAAAGATCCCTAGCAGACGATCTGATTGCGTTCGTACAGCAGAATTCCTCGCAAATCTGCAGGAACAGGTGTTGAAGAACCCTGGCATTGGAATTCGGGCTTTGTTCGTGGAGTTGCTAACTGTAGTCAAGCCCTGGATAACAAGGGTAGCCAATGGTAGGCCGTATGTATGGCAGCAGGATTCGGCCCCTTGCCACACCTCTGGGAAAAGTCAAAAATGGTTGTCTGAAAATTTCTACGACTTCACCAGTCCAAATGTTTGGCCTCCAAACTCCCCAGACCTTAACGCCATGGATTATTTTGTATGGGGCGCAGTTGAAAAAGACACCAATCGCACTTCCAGTAATACAAAAGCCCAGTTAATGGATAAAATTAAAACAGTTTTTGCGTCCCTTCCCAGGGAGACTGTAGCATCAGCTTGTTCGAGGTTCCGAAGCAGAATTGAAGCTGTGATCGATGCTAATGGTGGTTATTTTGAGTAAATCTTGTTGATAGTATTGTAATTAACTCTGCCTGTAATGTTTTTTTGTCAATTCATTAAATTTAATAGATACAAAGAAGATTTTCTTTTTCCTTACGAAACTGTCAAATTTATCCCGAACACCCTGTATATATATATATATATATATATAAACGGTTCGACAAATACGCTTGCACACTCGCCCGTTGCGAGTAGCTGTGAATGAACAAAACAGAATATTTTTTATTTAATAAAAAATAAATAAATAAACAACTTTCACCCATGGTACAGTACTGTACTATTAATTATTTAGATTTTGTGAACGCTTATTGATTTATTGGGACATATTATTAAAATACTGGGTGTTCTTGGGCGAGTAAATTGTTCTAATTTTCACTGGGAGAGGAATTACAGTTGATTGCTCCCGGTTTTTAAAAGCTGATTTTATTTTGATTGATTTTTTTTCCACTGCTAGTCGCTCAAACTGGAAGAGAAGTTTTATCTGATCCCCCGCAACAAATGACGAACTTATAATGCAGTAAATAAACAAAAGTAGGAAAGGTTATTCTACAGCTTCTCTCTCTCTCTCTCTCTCTGACAACATGAGAGTCATAAATACAACTCTCCGTGAGAAATGAGCTAAATAAAGAAAGATATGCGGAAATAAATTGTAAAATAAGAAAACGTTCAGTGAAAATATATCCACTTTGATAAAGGAGTCTCGTCTGCTTATAAACAGTAATTTATCACAAAATTAACGACACATGCTGCATTATTAGAAAATAATAATTTACAAAGTAATAAATACTGTATAAGCAAAACTTCTAAAATTCGAGGAAACACCCCAAAACATATTTACATAAAAATGTAGTACTGCATTACATTTGCAGTGAACTTACATCCAACCGTTCTTTTTCTAATAACTCAACCGTTCTCAGCGAAACTGCTGCTCTCATTCATTCATATACTTTAGTATCAATAGATATGTGCAATATATTCTATATAGTTAACTAAATATAATGGTCAACTATCAGACAGTGTTATGCAATAAATGTCCTATAGTACATGGTAATCCTGAATTGTAAGAATTATAATCAGGCTATGATAAGGAGTAAGAGGAGGAAAAGAGAGAGAGAGAGAGAGAAACTTTTGAAAGCCCCCCCCTCTCTCTCTCTCATACATATCGATGTTGATAAAAGTCATTAAGTGGTAGGTAATTGTCAGCGTACTTTTCTATAAAAGTTTTTCTCAATTACAAATATACGATATAATATTCAATAAAAAATATTACTTCTTTAGCAATTATACATTTATAAAATTTTAAATTATTAAAATTTTAAATTATTAAAATTTATTAAATTAAAAGTATTTAAAATGATCTTTATAAAAAATAATTAAAGTTTGTTAAAGATGCCAAGCTATTTTAAACCTGGTTGGCATCTTTAACATATATTATACCCAAGGTAAAAAAAAAAATCTTTCCACATAATTAAAGTTATTATTATAAACATGTGCACACAGCATTTAAAAAAAATACGTCAATATCTGGCTCCTTTCACAATATGGCACAGAAGTAGCTTAAGTATAAATATGATACTGTTGGAAACACAAAAAATTACTAGCATTTCTTTAGGCGGGTTCACTAGCCTCTTTCAAGTTTTATTTTCGTACAGTGCATGATGCTCATGTACATTACCTTTCGTTTTATTTGTTTCCTATAACTTGCTGTTCTTCCACAGCTCTTGCTTAATCCCCCTCCCCAAATCATCTACTTGAAACTTACTCTATTTATCTTTCTAGTTCTAGATTTACAATCTTATTGCTATCTTCAAGACAGTATATTGCTATCTTTAATAGTATCTGCAATTAAATGAGTTTGATAATGGGCAAAGGTGGTGATGTCAGTGATGACGAACAAAAGAGATGGGGGGGGGAGAGAGAGAGAGCTATAGGGACCAGTTAGAGTATCTTGGAAATCGCTATATCGCTTGGCCATATGCATCGTTACTCGGGAATATCGAGAATGGAATTTAAAAACAGAAACTAACCAGTTTTCAGTAAGCTAAACAACAGACGACATTAACCACCTTACCGGCCGTTATGGATCAAATACGCATCTGCATACGCTTCGTATCCATCATATATTTCATTGTTGTAACAATGGTATTATAATTTTAATAAGCACTTCGCATCCATGATAACGTGAACGTCTATAGACGTCTTGGCCGGTAGCGTGGTTAATGGTATATCACTCCTACTTGTCTCAAAAATAAATAAATAAAAACTAGGCATCTCAAGCGAAAGCAGGTGAAGAACGGCAGCAGCAGCATTGGAAATTCGAGGACTGGAGAGATTCATATGAAGTGATAAATCTTTCCTTCTTTATTTAATACGGACAGAAAGATAAGGATATGGCGATAACAGCATGATCCCGAAATCATCACAACAATGTAAGGAAGCGACAATGGAGTAGTCTCAGGTAGCTTTTCCTGGTATTCCATAGGCTTCTCGATAAACAGCAGATAATGCAGTCTACCTCTATGTTACCGCTTATTCATGTTGACCATTTACAATGCAAGTGATGGACACTTCCAACAGATCACGTATCATATCATACAGTACGATGTACACGAATGGTTACAGGAATGTTATAATGACTTTACCTAAATGGATTTACTCTCAAGATTATCGGATCATTTGATCGTAAACCGTTTAAATATCCTTGTCATGGTGGATCAAGATGGTCGTATCAACAGCTCATGTGCAATAAAACAGGTATCACATCCGACTGACATAGGATACCACATGAAATGTTTACGGAGCTCTCGCAGGGTTGATTTCCCAGCAACAAAGACTGCTCTGTTAGTTCAAAATACTATTAAGTGGGTAGAGCAATCTAATGAAATGGTCACTTTTTGTATATACCTACATGGTATGCAGAAAATTCACCGAAAACAATTCATCGAAAGACAATTTATCGAAAAAAACAATTAATCGAATAAATAATTAATCCAATTCGTCAAACAACAGTTAACCTAAAAAGCAATTAATCGATCGGTAATTGATCGAGTGGCTGGGGAAGTAAACCTTATTCGGTCATGGAATATACCTCTAGATATCACTTGCTTCCTCTTCGTGTACAACTTATCGATTTTGATGGGCTGTAGGGAAACAGGAACAAATTCTCGAATGCATAGTGTACCAACTTTCCAAGTGATTACTGGGTTCCAATTCTTTCGTGGGCATGAATGTTTGTTTGGGTGGGAGGTGATTTTGATTCGCCAGGTGTGAGACGACCTATTTATTGATGATTTGAAGTAACCAGAAAATTGATCTTTTTGGTCCCAAAGGCAGGATTTCTGAATTGCCTAATCCTCAACCATCTAAGGTACTTAATTCCGGATAGGTTTAAAATTTTTCATGGGTAAAAATTCATATTAAAGAAAAAAAAAACTATTCGATTACATATAGATGTTCCATTTAAAGCAGAAATAAAAAAGGAGAAAGTATATCCTACTGAGTAATTATTTCTCTGAAGAATTTTATGACGCCGTCTCGAAGCTAAATAACTTAAACGGTCTCATTTTGAACAGGTTTATACTTTATGCACCACCTTAAATGAGCAGTTCTTAGAAACTACCCATTATGAAATCCCATCGGTAGAATTTCTCCAATTCGTTTGCTTTGAAATAGCTCACTTTGTCGATGACAACTTACTTTGTCTTCAAAAATGACATTTAGCACATTTCGATTTGATTGTTGTTATTTGGGTTACCTAGAGACAAAGCGGTCAGTCTACTTCAGATACGATAACTATTCCAGTTCCTGTGATGAATGTTAGAGGCAAAGCGCCGCTCATGAAAGCGATATCGTTAAGAAAACTGGACACGGTCTAAACTGCTCACGTTTTCCCATCGAGTCGTTCTAATACGACCATTAGAACACGTAGAAGTAGGACTTAACTCGCAAATTAATGTTATATTGCAGTTGACAATCCATGCGTTGAATGTGAAAATAGGCTAACGTTAAAATCATCTTGATGATGTAATTTTGTTGGAAAAGTATGTGCAAAGTCAAATATTTCAGCACACAAAATTTTTCTCTGGAAATTTCTCAATTATATGTGGTAGTAGGATCTTGGAGACATTGCTGAATTTAATTATTCTTCATAACAGCTGTGCTTCTGTTTTCTTGGCAATGTATTTTTTCCCTTTTTACAAATACATTGCCAAGAAAACGTAAGCTTATTTGCTATTTGAAGCTATGCTTATTTGAATAAGACAGATGAAACTATATGCTTTTATTGCAACAGTATTTTTCTTTCATGTACCAGATGAAAGAGGAGTCAGTCTGTGTTTCCGACATAAGGAAACTAAAAGATGCCAGGCTATGTCCAATTTCTGTGACATCAATCAGTTCTGAATGAGTACCAAGTGGAAGAGTATGTTATGTATCTCATATTCAGTCCTTCTACTGCCTGACGTTTCACTCATTCAATCTAAAACTAATAATAAATACAAAATATACAAAAAATAAAATAAGTGAACCAAATACTAAGACGGTATGAGAAGGATGGCTACAGTTTAAACGTGGCGAGTTTTTTGTTGCTTCTGCTTATTTTATGTTTCCTTTGAAAACTTCAGTCAAATAAAAGTAATGGTGGTATATTCAGTTGAAACCGAAGTTAGAGAAGGAAGAATTTTGTTCGCAACCTTATTTCGAATCTTTATTATGAACTTACTATGTTACTATGAACATAGGCAGAAACATTGAAAACATTAACTGCATCCTGAATAAGAAACCTATAGAATAGAACTAGTAAAATATTTCAGTTATTTAGGTACAATTTTTAGGGAAGATGGCAAATTACATATGGAAATAGACAACTGAATTTTCAAACTTGGTATTGTAGGAAGAATAAATAAGTAAACAGAATAAATTTATATGGAATAAGAGAGACATTTGTAAGATCACTAAACTAGCAGTATAGATAAATGTTCAAGCCAATTTTAAGACTAGAGACTACAGATATGAGAGGTCTGAGAAAAATTAGGGGAGGTGAACAGATGGCATCACTAACAGTATCATATTAAAAATAATGATAACAGGAAGGAGGTTGACATTATTAGCATTCAGGAATGTGTGAGAAGAGCTAATCTCGGGAGAAATGGGTCACTTAAACAGGCAATAGTGATCAGAAAAAGGAAAGGAAAGAGTGTCAGTCAATAATAAAAAAAATGAAGATAAATTTCTTGAATAGTTTAAAAGAGGGTGATTTGGAGAAAAATCAACATGTGGAACTGTACTGTCAGACTTATTTGTGCCCTATAGCGCCGCAGAAGCTTCTGTCAGGGAAAAGTGCTGAAATCTTTCGAGAGGGGAGCTGATATAAAGAAAAACGAAATTTAGTCCTTATTGGATATCTAAAAGGCACAGTACGAAATTAATGTCAGACATAAATGCTGAAACGAACGTTTCAGAATTTATGTCTGACATGTAAAGATAAGGATGTCATTTTGCCTCTTTACAAGGCGTCGATAATACCTCACTTGAACTATTGTGCGCAGGCCTGGTCTCCTGGTTTCCGTTTGGATTCTGATATATTGGAGAGAGTGTGCAAAAGAGAGTGTTAAAATGATATCAGGATTATGAAATACTGATTATGAAGACAGATTGCGAATTTGTAGACTTCAGACACTAGCAAACAGGACAAAGTGGGGTGAGACTTATAAACTTCTTAAAGGATCATACAGGATTTCAGTTGATGGAACTTTTCAATTTATTGAGGGTTGGGAAAGGACAAGAGGGAATCCTTGGAAGTTGAGAATGAATGTCGCTAAGAAGGGGTGAGGGCTAGATTTTTCTTTCATAGGGTGGTGCGTGATTAGAATGCATTGCCATTGGATGTTGTGAGTGCAAGCAGTGTCAATGAATTCAAGAATAAGTATGATAGCTGGTGCGTGTAGTATGTGGCCTCCCTCGATGAGTCCTTGACTCCCTAGGGGTCTCTTTTAATAATAATAATAATAATAATAATAATAATAATAATAATAATAATAATAAATGTTTGAGGGGAAAATTGGAGAAAAGGCCCAAGCCAATAATAATTGTGAGCACCCGCTGGATTTTTATTCAGAACAAGGATTAGTCATTACTAATACTATCCTGTGACATAAATATGTGCATAAATTTACATGGTGAGAAGAAGTAAAAAATACGAAAAACGTTTAATTGACTATGTTATTCTTGATAGGGATATTTCGTGCCGGTACGATATAGGTATATTTGAAATAGGAAGTGAATACCATTTAGTTTGGAGTAGGATAAAAATTATTATCATATTGAAAAGAATAATGTACAAGTTTTAAAAATAATAAAAATTAGAGCAGCTTTCAGGCGGGAACAACAGATTCAAATATACAATTATTATTGGAGAAAAATAAAATAGTTTGAAAACAAAGAACTAAATCTTGGAGACTCAATGGTTGACTTTGTGAAGAAAATATTCGTTGGTTCAGGGAGGAATATTTGATTACACAGAATACAAAGACAAATGTGCGAAAGCTAAGCTTCATATATGGATAAAAATGGGAAAATGTTCTTATCTAAAAAAGCTTAAAGGTGACATAAAAACTAAAAGATATTTTAGATGGCTGGTGTAATTGTTTTGAAATATTGTTAAATGAAACTTTACCAAAAAGTGGTAGGAAGTATTCAAAAGGAATGCGTTTAGTAGCAATCACTGCCTGAAGTAGAAAAAAGCAGCCAAAACTAAGAAATATGTTACGGCAGCTGGAGTAGATGATAATCGACAAGAAATTCTCAAATGCGGAGGTATAAAATTTTTACAGTGGCTGCACTGAAGGTCGAATTCCGGATGAATGGAGCTGGTATTCATTTCTAAAAATCGAAATAAAACAGAATGTGAAAATTTCAGAGGACTTTGCCTGCTGAGTGTTCCAGGTAAGATTTATGCAAACATACTTGAGAAGAAGCTAAGAAAATTGTTGAACAGTAATTTAGGGAAGAACAAGCTGAATTCAGGACAGATAAAAGTTGTGAGTATCCGATCACTTTCATTTTAAGAAAAACAGTTATAAGTTCTTGTTGTAAGCTTGTGGGAGAGGACCTCACCTTATGTGCTCTGTTAATTAAAGGCATGCTCCTCTCCCTCAAGCTTACAACAAGAATTTCTCACTATCAAAAAGTTAATGGAATTTAATGGTTACAATCCTAATCAAATCCAGCAGATAATGGACGTCTATGTTCCAATACCTCAGGATTCTTCAACAGACCGCAGGGTTTTCAATCCCTTATATTTCTGGCATCTCGGAACCGATTGGTAGAATTTTGAAGTATCATCTCATTCCCACATATTTTTCGATCAACAAAATTTCTCATCTGTTGCCATCTACAAAAGACAAATTGGCACTTCTATCATTAGCTGGCGTTTACCAGATACCGTGTGAATGTAATCTAATATACTTTGGACAAACAGACCGTTCTGTGGAAAAAAGAACTAATGAACATCAATATTATATCGAATACATGAAACCTCAAAACTCTGGTCTGGCACAACACAGTATTGACACTAAACATAATATCCAGTGAGATAAAGCTCGTCCTCCCCATAGACGCAGGTTTAAATTTGAACGCCTTTTCAAAGAAAGTTGCGAAGCCCTTTTACATTGGCCAAACCTGAATCGGAACGATCGTCACTCTCTCACAAAAGTTTGGGAGATTCTTATCTTTTGTAACCATCAAAAATAGTTTTTAATACTAATTTCTAGCACGCGGTAACAGTTTTTAATTGGTAAACCATCGACTGCTGTATGTACTTTTTAATCTCGTCCCTTTGATTGCTTGTTTCTACACACTGATGATATACTGTTATTTTCAGTACGAAATATCTGTACCTTCATTTCATTAAAGTTAATTACTGTGATTATCGTGTAATTTATTATTTAAGCACAGTGTTCCAAAACACTGTACTAAGAACTAAACTACAAATGAACTAAGATGGCCAAGGCGAACTCTAATGAGGAGTTTATTTAGGCTTAAGATGCAACGCCACATCTCTTGGAAGATTATTGTTATATTCTAATAGTTCTATAAATAGTTCATGAAATATTAAAGAACATCACCATCATCCGGTCTCATCCCATAAACAAGAAGAGTTAGCTGCAGTTTTATAAAAATCTAAATAACAGTAACAATAGGACAGTAAAACTGTCTTCGTGTAACATTTACAAGCTTCGACTACCGCAATCAAAAATTAAATAAAAATAAAGGGAAAAAGCCAATCGGCATGCAGTTCTTTGATATGTTGTTTTATTACACGAAGAAGAACAGGAGTGCGGAATTATGAGGCAATGTGTTACGGAAATAATCAACTTTTCAATAGATCGAACGTAATATAAGGATAAAGTATAACAAAGTGACACAGGAATTAATCGCTAATTTTATATTCGCGATTAATGCATAACTGTAATTTTATATTCACGTTTATTAGATTCAGAAGTAAAATACAAACAAAAAGATATATCGTGTTGACTGACTAACACATAGATGCAAAATGGGAGGAGAAGAAATTCATTATGTTTTCGGTTTTATATACAGTATACTGTATGTATATGTATCATTGCCAATTATATAATTTAATTATGAAAATCAAAAGAAGAAATGAAAAAATTCTGATATAAATTGCTCAGAGTATATTATTATAAGATAATGAAAAGATCTTTTTTTTTCAGCTTCCCACTTTATTATCACTATTTTAAAAGTACAGTGTGTATATCAAGCTACATCTAATCTGTTATGCTATGTTTAGTCTTTCTAGATTTTGATTGGTTTCCCATTGGTTTCCCGCCTTCCCATTCCTTGTGCAATCTGTAAGCTATTTGAAGTTCATGCAAGATATGAAAAACGACTTTCCAGATAAACAGGTTAAAATAATGAAGCGATAAAATTCATTTCATCATGTTTTCCATTCCTGATTTAAAAAAAAAAAAAAATGTACTGGTTAGTATCTGTACTTCAAAAAACAAAGCGAGTGAGTGAGCCCGGAACTTATCAATTACAAGAGCATGAACTCAAACAAAGTTTCAACCTTTACTGAGGTCTCGTAAGTGGGAACCAGAACCAAAAAATGCCAAGGTTGAAGTAATGCAGAGCTTATAAATTTTACCTAAATAAGTTGCCACAAGGTGCTTTGACCTTATTAAATAAAAATCTCAGGATGAGAGTAAGCAAGGGGATGTGCTTTGCATTAGGGGAAAATGCTAAGGAAAGTGATCGGATCTTACTCCACCTTTACCACGAGTTGCCTCAGACTTGCACTACGTGCAGGCGCAAACTTGACTTACTGGTCTGTTTGCTTACTTGGGAAAAAGGATTAAAACCTAGCTTATAAAATTGCTTGGTATCTTTAACATAGTATATACCCAAGGTAAAAAACTTTCTATATATATATAACAGAGTTTCCAAGAGAAAAATATTGCGTCTTCATTAGCTAAAAACTCTTATAAGAGTTCTTCGCATCCTAAATATGATTCAAACAGATTTTTTTTTCCTTTTTCAAGACAGATGTTTCGAATGTACTATGGAGGCGCTTTGAACCATTTTCATTCTTTGTACAATTTCGTTTTTGTGAAAAACATGATTATGAGTGCCGTCTGTGGAAGCATACTTAGATGTGGAAGATGTTCGTGAATGCTGTTTACATATTTATAAACGCGATTTCTTCTGCTATTTTCTCTTATTCGATGAAGAATGAATTCTAGAGTAAGCATGAAATTCGTTTTCTTACCACTAATATAGTGACTGCTGATTAGAAAGGGAAAAAATTATGTTGTTAGGTCTGATTTATTGTTATAAAAATATATGAAAAGTGAACGATGATATTCCTCCCCCATTCCATTTTCTATTGTTATTATGCCGAATAGTCTGCAATGTCAGAGTCATGTTGGCTGAATGGATAGTATTCCCCCTCTCCAGCTAACAAACTGAGAGTTCTAATCCCATCATGAGTATGAAAGTTTGTGTGTATTTAGGTTTGACAGCTGAACTTTATTGTCCTGTGTGACACCACAACCCTGGTTACTGAGCATAGAGGCATGAAGTGGCTTGAGAAAGTTCTATGTTTAGTTTCTGGAGAAGGAATATTGCGGATTATCTAACTCTCAGTCTTCATGATACTCTAATACTAATCTAATACAAGCTTACTGACTTTCCTGGGTAGGATTCACATAAGAAAATAATAATAACGTGCCTTCATGTATCCTAATTCTAAGAGCAATTAATTCTATCTGCGTAGTATGCTGTCTGTCAAATTTAACTGGTTTGCTTGTCTCGAGAGTGTAAAAATCCAGTTTCTTCGGAAGTAAAAACTCTGCCACATATGAGACCGAAAATACATTTCTGCTGAAAAGAACTTTATGTTTCAGACGTCTCAGGTGGCATTCGAACATCCATTTTTTTATCCAGAAGGTATCGACATTACCGACTATGTTATGAAGGCGGAAACGATGTTTCATACTTACTGCAAAGTAAAGAATGACACTGCATATGAATGGGTCTCATTGAAGACGCGTGGATCATTTTTAAGGCTTTTTTTTTTAATTTTTTTTTTTTTAAATCATGACTGATGAATGATATTGCAACGAAGTTCTTCAAGTCATTTCGATTGTTCCGTATTGCTGTAGGTGAATAATTAAATTTTATGGATAACAATGCCACACCACATCGTACACGAGTAGTGGAGATACTTCCCCGGAGACCGAGGACATTAATCGAATGGAGTGGCTAGCACGTTCCCCAGATCTGAACCCCTTAGATCACGTTTGGGAGACGTATTGCAGCTCAAAATTCCTCTCCAAAAAAAAAAATAAATAAAATAAACAAGGCCTTAATCCTTGCTCTGATGGAGGAGTGTGCTATAGAGGGGTAGACAATTTTACATACTGAAATGTCTCTTCGCATAGTTTTTTGTAAGCACTGTACATTAATTCCGTTAACCACGTCCTTAGGAAATTAGTAACTTTCCAAAAACATATTGCACTTTTTTTTTGGACACCAATTGCCTCAGTACCACATAATGCAGGGTACACTTTCTTTGGGACGTGTACAGTGGTATGCATTATGGGAAAGGTCGCTAGCTACACATGGTTTGCTGACGCTTGAGTAAAAATTAAGACAAGAATATAATTTTTTGTCTATTATAACTTACTTTGCAACCAAGGAGGAAAACTTTACATACGTTATCTCAGGTCCAGATTATTTTAATAATATGATGATACACCATTTTACTAGAAAATATATGACTTCTGTATTGATATATCCTCTGTATTTTCTTGGGTCTGATTCCCACTGATGAGACCTCCGTAAATGTCAAAACCTGTCTGAATAGTGAATCGACTCTTCCCATAATGCACAGCAGTATATACGTTCGAATGGAAATACGCTATACATTATTGGATACTGAGGCAATGCGTGTGACGTGACATCAACAGCTTTTATATAGAAGTAACCCTAGTCATGAGGATAATTTACGCGTAATTTTTATTGGCTTACAATTTGGTAAATAATTAAATCAAGAATATGTGATTTTGAGACCTATCATAAATATATTATTTTTACTCTCATTTCTGCAAGCAAGCGCGCACACACGCGCACGCACACACACGCACGCACGCACGCACGCACGCACGCACGCACGCACGCACGCACGCACGCACGCACGCACGCACGCACGCACGCACGCACGCACGCACGCACGCACGCACGCACGCACGCACGCACGCACGCACGCACGCACGCACGCACGCACGCACGCACGCACGCACGCACGCACGCACGCACGCACGCACGCACGCACGCACGCACGCACGCACGCACGCACGCACGCACGCACGCACGCACCACACACACACACACACACACACACACACACACACACACACACACACACACACACACACACACACACACACACACACACACACACACACACACACACACACACACACACACACACACACACACACACACACACACACACACACACACACACACACACACACACACACACACACACACACACACACACACACACACACACACACACACACACACACACACACACACACACACACACACACACACACACACACACACACACACACACACACACACACACACACCACACACACACACACACACACACACACACACACACACACACACACACACACACACACACACACACACACACACACACACACACACACACACACACACACACACACACACACACACACACACACACACACACACACACACACACACACACACACACACACACACACACACACACACACACACACACACACACACACACACACACACACACACACACACACACACACACACACACACACACACACACACACACACACACACACACACACACACACACACACACACACACACACACACACACACACACACACACACACACACACACACACACACACACACACACACACACACACACACACACACACACACACACACACACACACACACACACACACACACACACACACACACACACACACACACACACACACACACACACACACACACACACACACACACACACACACACACACACACACACACACACACACACACACACACACACACACACACACACACACACACACACACACACACACACACACACACACACACACACACACACACACACACACACACACACACACACACACACACACACACACACACACACACACACACACACACACACACACACACACACACACACACACACACACACACACACACACACACACACACACACACACACACACACACACACACACACACACACACACACACACACACACACACACACACACACACACACACACACACACACACACACACACACACACACACACACACACACACACACACACACACACACACACACACACACACACACACACACACACACACACACACACACACACACACACACACACACACACACACACACACACACACACACACACACACACACACACACACACACACACACACACACACACACACACACACACACACACACACACACACACACACACACACACACACACACACACACACACACACACACACACACACACACACACACACACACACACACACACACACACACACACACACACACACACACACACACACACACACACACACACACACACACACACACACACACACACACACACACACACACACACACACACACACACACACACACACACACACACACACACACACACACACACACACACACACACACACACACACACACACACACACACACACACACACACACACACACACACACACACACACACACACACACACACACACACACACACACACACACACACACACACACACACACACACACACACACACACACACACACACACACACACACACACACACACACACACACACACACACACACACACACACACACACACACACACACACACACACACACACACACACACACACACACACACACACACACACACACACACACACACACACACACACACACACACACACACACACACACACACACACACACACACACACACACACACACACACACACACACACACACACACACACACACACACACACACACACACACACACACACACACACACACACACACACACACACACACACACACACACACACACACACACACACACACACACACACACACACACACACACACACACACACACACACACACACACACACACACACACACACACACACACACACACACACACACACACACACACACACACACACACACACACACACACACACACACACACACACACACACACACACACACACACACACACACACACACACACACACACACACACACACACACACACACACACACACACACACACACACACACACACACACACACACACACACACACACACACACACACACACACACACACACACACACACACACACACACACACACACACACACACACACACACACACACACACACACACACACACACACACACACACACACACACACACACACACACACACACACACACACACACACACACACACACACACACACACACACACACACACACACACACACACACACACACACACACACACACACACACACACACACACACACACACACACACACACACAGAGCAGAACTTGCGATCAGCCAGTCTCGTATGGAAGTAGCAAGAACAAGATTTTTCCCCTCCCTGAATCACAGATTTTTCACCCGGCAAAACTGATCAAAATAGCACATGCAATTAAAAGACAAAATATAGCTTAACAGTAATACCACTCTTGCTCATATGATTCGGCCGTAATTCGAGATAACCACTGCAATCGAACCTTGAGACGCGATTAAAATACTCATCATCAATAAACTATTTCAAATAAACTTCATTGGTGGTTAAATGAAGTCGATGAGAATAAATGATGATGGTGAGTCGTTGTGGTGCATTTGACGTGCAGTTAGTGAAGTTCAAGTTCTTCTGAGTTTGAACAACTAAATTTTATTGTAGGCTGTATTAAATGCACATCGAATGTGTTGTTTATAATATTTCTCGATAAACAATAGTAACGGCGAAACTTTCTCTAGTACTTCAAATGCGTGCGATTCTGTTCTTCTTCCTCCTTTCCACCAGTAGGATCAGTGATGATGAAGCAGAATAAATTCTTTCCAATTCAACTTATCGATGAAGAAAAAGCAGTGAAAATGTTTTCGTCTACTCCGGGTTATTTTCTCGGGTTCTGTTCAAAACGGTTTGATTATCTTCTTTACTCTGTCAGGTCTGTTTAGGTGGTCGTCCTATTGATCTTTTAACCTTAAATTTTCATGCTTTATTTAGAATTTTCTCTGACTTCATTATTTAAACATGCTAAATCCATCTCGTACTTATTTCTTGAATTCGTTCTTGGAATGGAAACGCAGTCGATTTTTTCTAAAAATTAAGAGGAGTAAAATTATTTCATCGCTGCCAATCATAAGACTTTAGCATGTCAATAACTTTAAACTTTAGAACATCCCGCGATAAGTCCTTAAGATGCCTTGGAGGTGTCACGTAATAATAATAATAATAATAATAATAATAATAATAATAAAGTACAAACGAAACTTACTGATTTCTTTGCAAGATAAAATTATATCAGGTTTAACACTGTAACAATAGGTTGGTTTTCTTACTAAACTATATACATTTCCCATAGAAAATACTTACAGCATTTTATTTTTATTTGTTTTCATCACAAAAGTTTCGAACGTACTGCACTACGAAAATTATCAAATATTAAATCATTTTATAAATTTAAAGCATTTAGCTAACAACTGAATTCACAAAAGCAAATGCTGTCAGCTAACAACAAATCGTTTGATGTTTCAACAAACAATGAGAGCGCCCTCTCATGCCGAAAGCTATGAAAACGTGACCAAAGCGTTCTGATTCGCATGGGGCTTATTACATAATTGATAACACTGTATCACTGTGCAAACATCTTTGAATTTATATAATGATAAGGGATCAAGTGAAGGAAGATAAATTCTGTTTCGGAAGAGAAGAAAGTGAGAAAGGAAGATAGACAACTTGTTATTGCTGTATATAAAATGATAAAGCCAGCTGAAGAATTTCTGAAATTTCAGACCTAATAGTAAATTCATTTTCCCAGAAGACGAAACAATTGCATTTGCAGATGATGTCCTAACTGCGGCACACAATCACCTCATACTTCACCACAATACTACATCACAGAAAGAATGACCGCGTTTGCGAAGATTT
>NC_143550.1:58445000-58532500 GCF_054136105.1 Typopeltis vanoorti | reverse complement strand
CCATGGTGTCTTTCCATTTCGGGCCTTACAACTATGTCCCCTCTATAAACCTTTACTATAATTCTACTCTATTCTACTATAATCTACTCTTTCCCTTTCAATATACCGTATTCCTCCTATGGGTTTAAATTTGTAAGAAGGCTAGTTCAGAAGCATTAAGGTAGCATGGAGAACATAATTCTACTTTTAAGCTGACAGAAAAACATAATTGGATTGAATCTATGGAAAATGACCCTGAAATGGAGAAGGTAAAACGAAAATGTAAACAACAAAATATAATACATACAGCACACTGGAATGTAAGAGGAATAGCATATAAAGAAATAGAATTAGACCAAATATTAAATGAAAGAAATTTTAAAATAGCAGTAATCACTGAAGCAAAAAAAGAAATTAAAAGGAACCATGAGAACCAAACTATTAAATGACACAAATAACACACAATGGCTATATGAACAAAGAATTAACCAATATCTAGATAAAATAAAACAAAATGAAGAAATAGAAATAAAATGGCTTAATATAAAAATGATACTGAAATTATGTATATATTATTTCTGGGAAAACTCCCATGTAACTCCTCTCAATAAACTATTATAATTACGGCTATTTTGCCTGCTTCAGTTTAGGAGTGCCCCCTGTTTAAATGTCATTGGCTATTTACTCATGGATTCTTAGGGCATTGTAGATGTAAATTTACACATACCTTTTTCTGGGTGTTGCGGCTTTTCTTCTTTCTGCGATGTCCAAAAACTACTGAGTGTGTGGAGGGGGGGGGTAGGCAATATGGGAGAATTAAATTAGAAAAACCTGTTTTTTTTTCCAGTAATATATATATATATATATATATATATATATATATAAACATATATATTATATTACTATATTATATAGGGTGGGAGAAAAGGTGAAAGGGTTGATTTTTTATATAGGGAAGGGGAAAAAGGGGGTCGACGGGGTGCAGTCCGTTTCGACTAATTCTTGGTTGTCATCTGAACACATTGGGAAAGTGGATGCTATGTCAGGTCAGGTAGGTGCTTCTGTTTTTGAAGTGTTTGTGTTATCACCTATTGGTCGGGGTTGTGACCTCAATTTTATGTTGTGAAGCTTACAAACCTCGGAGATTATGTAGGGCCTGTGTACGTTGATAGAGTTCGCGTCACATTTTATGGCTATTATTTCCAATATTCTTAGCATTGTTTCATTGTCTTGTCTGTCTACTATGATGGCCTTGTCGATCTGCAGGGTATGTTTTTGTTCAAGGGCGTGAACAGCTATTTCCGTTTTTCCTGTGCTTTGTATTCGATTTTTCTTTTTGATGTTCCATTTTTTAGTGTTTAAATGTTCTGGAATAGGGATGTTACAATCACGGAAGTGTTCTTGCAGTCTTGCCCAAAAACACCTGATGGTGGAACCTATGTAGGTGATATCACAGCCTTTTTGGCAGGGAAATTTATAGACTACGTTGTGATGTTCAAATATTTCTTTCTATGTGTGAGGTTTGGTGGATTTTAGGAGATTTGCCAGTTTTTGGTTTGTGATGAATACCAATTTGTAGTCAGTATGTTTGAAGATGTATTTATAAGCTTTGTATGTGTTTTGGGTGTATGGTAGTTTGATAATTTTTTGTGCTGGGAAGTTCGTTTTGGTACTTGGGTTGTTTTGGCGGTTTTTTGCCATCTTGTTTGCATAGTTGATCAGTTGTGTAGGATAGTTGCGATTTATGAAGATCTGTGTTAGTTTTTTTATTTCTGCGTTTAGATTATTCTGATTGGTTGAAAATTTATAAGCATTTATGAATTGTGATAAGATGACAGATTTTTTAACATGATATGGATGGTATGAGTGAAAATGGAGGTAGTAGTTTCCTACATGCGAGGGTTTGTGGTATACTTCCGTGGCTATTTTGTTGTGTGTTCTGGTTAATGTCAAGTTTAAGAAATTGATGGATTGATGAGGTAGTAGTTTCCTACATGCGAGGGTTTGTGGTATACTCTCGTGGCTATTTTGTTGTGTGTTCTGGTTAATGTCAAGTTTAAGAAATTGATGGATTTGTTCTGTTCGGTTTCTGTGGTGAATTTTAGTCCGTTTAGGGATGTTTTTACACATACAAAGCTTATAAATACATCTTCAAACACACTGACTACAAATTGGCATTCACCACAAACCAAAAACTGGCAAATCTCCTAAAATCCACCAAACCCCACACACACAGAAAGAAATATTTGAACATCACAATGTAGTCTATAAATTTCCCTGCCAAAAAGGCTGTGATATCACCTACACAGGTTCCACCATTAGGTCTTTATGGGCAAGACTGCAAGAACACTTCCACGATTGTAACATCCATATTCCAGAACATTTAAACACTAAAAAACAGAACATCAAAAAGAAAAATCGAATACAAAGCACAGGAAAAACGGAAATAGCTTTTCACACACTTGAACAAAAACATACCCCGCAGATCGACAAGGCCATCATAGTAGACAGACAAGACAATGAAACAATGCTAAGAATATTGGAAACAATAGCAATAAAATGTGACGCGAACTCTATCAACATACACAGGCCCTACATAATCTCCGAGGTTTGGAAGCTTCACAACATAAAATTGGGGTCACAACCCCGACCAATAGGCGATAACACAAACATTTCAAAAACAGAAGCACCTACCTGACCTGACATAGCATCCACTTTCCCAATGTGTTCAGATGACGACCAAGAATTAGTCGAAACGGACCACACCCCGTCAACCCCCTTTTTCCCCTTCCCTATATAAAAAATCAACCCTTTCACCTTTTCCCCCACCCTATATAATATAGTAATATAATATATATGTTTATATATATATTACTGGAAAAAAACCAGGTTTTTCTAATTTAATTCTCCCAAATTGCCTACCCCCCCCTCCACTCAGTTGTTTTTGGACATCGCAGAAAGAAGAAAAGCCACAACACCCAGAAAAAGGTATGTGTAAATTTCTCTTCCTTATGCTACATATACTTTTTGGTAAATTTACATCTACAATGTCCTAAGAATCCACGAGTAAATAGCCAATGACATTTAAACAGGGGCACTGAAGCAGGCAAAATAGCCGTAATTATAATAATAATAATGATACTAAAATTTTAATGTGATATACAGTGGAGCTGACAGAGACCAAAGAGCACAAGCAGGAGTCATGATTCAGATTCATAACTCCCTTTCAAAATAGTTAAAACATTATAAATTATGAAATGAAAGCATAACAGAAGCTAGAATAAAAATAGATAGATGTTATTTAACAATAATTTGTTTATATGCCCCAGAAGAAGGAAGAGAACAGGATAATATTGAATTTCATAATGAGTTACAAAATATATATAATAAAATAAATAAAACGGTTTATATAATTTTAGCAGGAGACTTAAATGCAAGAATTGGAAACACGAAAATTAATAATAATATAGGAAAATGTGGAAAACATACTCTAAACAGGAATGGTAAAAAATTGATTGACTTTGTAGTTTTATAATAACCTAAAAATAATGAATTATTTCTATAAACATAAATACATACATAAATATACTTGGGCAGCAAGAGGATGGAAATTAGTATTAGATTTTTTTTATCTTTAATAAAAAGACATCAAAGTTTTCGTTAGAGTTCACAGAAGATATGATATAAGCAGTGACCACTTCCTCGTTAAAATACAATTAAGATTACCGCCTAAATGGCTACAAGTAACAAAAACAGAAAGAAAATTTGAAATATTTGTTTATAAAACTAGACTATTGAATGACACAAATGTACAATAGCTATATGAACAAAGAATTAGCTAATATCTAGATAAAATAAAACAAAATGAAGAAATAGAAATAGAATGGCTTAATATAAAAACGATACTAAATGCAGCAGCAAATGAAAGCTTAGGAAAGACCAAAAAATTCAATAAAAGGAAAAAACTGAAGATATGGGATGATACAATCAAAATGAAAAAAGAAGCCTATCATAAATGGTTAAGCAGTAAAATATTAGAAGATGAAATAGAATATAAAAGAATAAGAGCCATAGCTAAAAGAGAAGTAAGAAAAAAGACAGGGAATCATGGAACAAATTTGTTTCTAATTTAGAACATGATTTATATAAAATAAGACCCGATGTATATAAGATTTTGAAACACTTAAATGCAGATACTAAAGAAAACATAAAATTAAACACCGAATTGAAATTAGAAGAATTTCTAAATTTCTACACAGAAATGTGGACTGATAAATATTTTAAAAAAGACAACTGACAAACATTTAATGAAAAGAAAAAAGAATTAGAAATCAGCCTGAAAGAAACAAGAAACAGCAAATCATCTGGAGAAAATAAGCTAAGTTTAGAACTATATAAAAATATGCAGGAACAAAAAAAAAAAAAAGCAATTGTGATTCCTATCTTTAAAAAAGGTAGTAGAGATGACCCTAAAAACTATAGAGGTATAAGCATACTAAATTCCTGTTACAAAATATACAGCAAAATTTTAAATAGCAAACTAATGAAATATTCTGAAAACTTCATTTTAGAAGTACAGAATGGATTTAGAAAAGGACGATCATGTACAGACCTGGCCTTTTGCCTAAAATTAATAATAGAGAAAAGAAGAGAATACAATTTAGAAACACATATTGCATTTATTGACTTTGAAAAAGCATTTGACAAAGTTAAAAGAAGCATTTTATTTAACATATTAAAAGAAAGGTAAATACCAAATAATATCCTAAAAGCTATCATAAGTATATATGAAAATAATCAAACACAAATAAGATTAAATCATGAGCTATCATATACAAGAGAGATAAACCAAGGAGTCTGACAGGGATGTCCCCTCCCAGCAGCTCTTTTTAATATTTACCTAAATGAAATAATAATAAAATGGAATAAAAATTTACATCAAGGTATTAAACTTTCTCCTACTGTGAATTTAAACACACTCCTTTTTGCTGACAACCAAATAATAATTACAAATTCTGAAGATAACTTACAGAAAGCTATTTTAGATCTAAATGAGATAGTCAAAGATTATGGTATGATAATATCAACAGAAAAATCAAAAACTATGGCCTTTAAAGGGCAAGATCCAGCAAGAACTAAGATAGTAATAGATAACAAGATCTTAGAACAAATGAATTCATTTAACTACCTAGGATGTATGATTACATATGAAAACAAAAAAGATATAAACGTAAAAATTGCAAAATATTTAAAAATAACAGGTGTAATTAACTCTATATTTAAACCAAACCTAGTTCAAAAACAAACCAGACTAGAAGTATACAATACATTAGCCAGTGAAATATGGAAGTGAAATCTGGACAATAAAACAAAAAGACAAACGAAGATTAATAACAGCAGAAATGAAGTTTATGAGAAAAACTGCAAAGTATACTCTATTTGATCACAAAAGAAACGAAGAAATTATGAAAGAATTAAATCAAGAACCAGTAATAGAAAAAATTAAAAAATATAAACATAAATGGGTGGAACACGTTCAAAGAATGAAAATAGAAAGATTACCAAAACAAGCCTTCAAGTACAAGCCATTAGGAAAAAGAAAACCAGGACATTCTCTTAAACGATGACTTCCAAGGCTGGAACAGGCCACACTAGGCCTAAATCCTTGATATGCATGATGATGATGATGATGATTTAAAAAAACAACGACAATGACAAATGGCGGCAGAATGTTCATTCTATGAACATTCTGCCGCTACACTGAACAACAATATGGTTTTATTTCTTCTGCCTTCCCTTGTTGTTTTGTCAGATTTGAAGTAAATATGTGTCATCCACATTTCAACTAATTGCTTGTTGTTTATTGATTTTTATTATTGAAGGTTTTCCTCCATTAACCAAGGCCCAGTATGTCTTAAGAAGTGCTAAGTGATACTTGGACAAAGCATGTCATGAGTTAACCCCAGTATGTATATATTTTTCAGAAGCATTTTTTAATAATGGAAAAGTGGCTTAGAACTAGAACTTTGAAAAGGAAAGTAAATGAAACGGTTGATGCTAACCCTAATTGTGATAAACGTGTTGTAACAGCAAGTCTGATACTATTAAAGTAGAAGAAACAAGCAGTTCAAAGAAAAAATACAGTAGGAAATATTAAGAGTTAAGAAGAGCCCTTATTATGCATTACAAATAGACGAGACTACTGATGTTACAAATGATGCTCAGTTAATATGCTACGTAAGATATGCGCACGGTAACAACATTCATGACGATATTCTGTTTTGTAGAACTTTGTCATCCCAAACAACTGGAGAAGAAATATTTTGCACTCCCAATAATTCCATAATACTCAAAGGGATCCAGTGGGAAAAATGCATGGGCTTCTGTTCGGATGGAGCTTGCGCCCTTACAGGCAGGCATAGTGGGGTTGTTTCTAAGGTCAAAGAAATATGAACTGGGTATACTGTTTTATACAAAGGGAAGTGTTAGCCTCCAAAGGAATGCCACCAGAATTTAAAACTGTGCTATACAACACTGTAAAGCTAGTTAATTTTATTAAAGCTCAGCCATTAAATAACAGGTTATTTTCAGTACTCTGATATGAAATGGGCAGCGAATACATACAACTTTTGCTTCATTCTGAAATTCGCTGGCCTTCCAGAGGCAAAGTATTAACAAGGTTATTTCAATTAAGGCACGAAGTTTTATTGTTTGTAAATGAACGTAATTCTGATTTTGCATCACTCCTTATTGACGAAGCATGGCTATCAACACTATCCTATCTTTCAGACATTTTTCCGGAAATAAATGAACTAAATCTCTCCCTTCAAGGAAATTCGTTAACCATTGATGCCTATGACAAAATAAAGGATTTCAAGAAAAAACTGGTGTTATGGATTAGTTATGTAAAAGACAGACAGTCTGCACCTTTCCCAACATTGGAATCCTATTTAGTGGAAAATGATATTTTTGTTGATTCTGAGTTTCTGGAAAGGGTTTGTGAACTCTGAAACAGAATTCTGAATAACTTTTATAAGAAATTTCTGTGGGTTCGTGATCCATTTCAGGCTTGCAGTCACGAGAACGACCTTTCGTTATCGAAAAAAGAACAGTTAGTTGAGCTTTCAAGTGACAGTGGACTTAAAATGTAATTCCGTGATCTTAGTTTGGCTTGATTCTGAATCTCATCTTCAGTGAGAAATGAATTTCTCGAATTATCTGAAGATGTATTGAAACCCATCATGCAGTTTTCTACAACCTAGCTTTGTGAGAAAGGATTTTCATTGCTCCTTCAAATAAAAACAAAATACAAAAATCATCTTAGTGTGTGTGTGTGTGTGTGCCGATCTTCGACTGAAGTTGACCAATATTGAGCCAGCTATCCAGCAACTCTGCAAGGGTCGAGTCTCATTAAAAGTAAGTAGTAACATAATTTTATCATATTATTTATTTGTTTAATAAAAATTAAAACTTTGTTCAATGATGATACACTTTTAATCGTTTACTTTCAATTTAATTAATTATGTTTCCATATGTATTCAAAACATGCTTTTAGATTTATTATTTATAAATGGTACAGTTTTTATTTTTCCAAGTGCTGGTAATCCCCACATAGGTTTTAAAAAAAAAAATTTAAAAAAAAAAAATTACATAACTTAGTGGTCCGTAGAATTATTTTAGGCATATTACTGGTCCTTGGGCTTAGAAAGGTTGAGAAATGCTGAACTAAATTATGTGGGTTTAGTGAAATCAAAATGGTTCCAAAACACTGATGGACAGACACAGTGCTAGTGGTGTCATGTGACACAGCAAGTGAGATAAACAACAATCAAAAAAATATTTAGGTTATATTTTTATAATCAATATAAACAATTATATATTCATTTTTTATACTGATTCTAAAAATGGGAGGGGAAAATATTTCTAAAATTTTCAAGATTTTCAACTTTCTGCATATTTCATCACCGGGCATGAAAAATCTAATTTATAGTTGTCTGGTGCGCATCTTTTGAGTTTTTACAATGCCACAATTACTTACTTCACAGTATTGTCCAAGTGATGTTTAAAGTTAAAACAATAAGTGCGTATCTTACCCTCTTACTGGTCACATTCCATTACACAAAATTCATGATAAGACAAAATAGGCATTTATAATGACTGCATGCTCCAATAGGTGTAATAAGGAAGGCAAAAATACAAAAAGTATGACATGAAACATGCCAAAGAATTGATATTATGTAAATTTGTCAACCTGGTTGGCCAAGTGATTAATGTATCCACTTTCCAACCAACAGGTCATGAGTTCAATCACAAACATCCATGCCCACTATGGGCATGGATGTTTAATTGTCTTTAGGTAAGAGATGAATTTGTTCACCTGGTGTGAGACCACTACCCTGCTAATTGGAAGCCTGAATTGGTTTTAAAAGTTCCATGTTTAGTCTTCAGAATAGGCTATGTAAAAAATAATAAACACAAAAATATAAACATTACTAAAGAAAGAAAATCCTTAGCCCACTTACTCACTATAGGTTTACCAAAAAACTTTTGTGGGTGAAAGCCACAAAAAAAAAAAAAAAAAAAAAAAAAAAAACCTCTGACAATTACAATTAAATTGAAAGCAGCTATCTTACTTGCGTCATACTAAAGGAAGAAGTGAACAAGTTAGTTGTTTTGGCAGGCACAAATGATTTGAAACGTGAGAAATATGCAATGAAAGAGTTGTCAGAAGAAGCAAAAAATGAAGAGTAAGAAAGTAAAGATTGCGAGTCTGCTGCCTCAGTATGAGAGGACAGAATTGACAAGAAGGACCATGATTGCTAATGAGTCAATGAGAAGATTGTGCAGGAAGAACGGTATGCAATTTATAGCTGTGTGGAGTGAATTTGATGGACAAATGGAAATGTATATGCCTGATAGACTGCAATTGAATAGTTTGGAGTTAGATGCTTGGAGGAAGTGTTATTCAGTAAGAGTTTGGAAGTGCAGAATCAGGGAAACTAGAGATATTAAAGGAAGACGTACTCAAGTCTGTGTCTAGCTGCTCCTGAGATAGATAAGTATAAGTGCAGGAATGTGAAGAGCTAGGTGCAGTTTCCCAGGTTTTGAATCTGAATATGACATTATGTAACAGTATGTAATGACATGAGTAACAATATAAAGAATTGTGGGCCCAAGGGGATGTTAAAATGCATGTACAAGAATGACTGAAGCATCAAAAATAAAGGAGAGTAGTTTTTGGCATTGGCCAGCTTGACTCGGCCAAAATTATTTGCATTCGGCAAGACCTGCTTGGACAAAGAATAATATAGTTACAGGGATAGAATGTAATGGATATTGTATTTCCAGAGAAAAACAGGAAATAGGGCATGGATATTAATGATAGTCAAAGAACTTCAACCAACAAAAATAGAAGTTAAGGAAGATTGTAGATCTGAGGAAAATATAAACAAAAAAGGTTATCAACATGCTCATAAGCAATATAAAGCAAAAGGTAAGAAGGGTAACTACTATGGTAAGGAAGGCTTAAGCAGATTTTGAGATAAAGAAAATTTGCTAAGCAAGGGGAAAGTAAATCCAAAAGAGTTTTTTTTTGCTAAGTAGCAAGAGAAAGAATGATTATGGAAAGATAACTTTATTCAATGCTGATGGTAGGAAAGTGATAGAAACAGAAAAAATAGTTCAGTTACTAAGTGATCATTTTGCAAGGGTATATCATCTAGGCAGCGATTTTGAAGTTACTGATATGAGAATTAAGGTAGATGAACTGGAGGTACTCAACATATTGAAAAATATGTGAATACAGCAGTGGGCCTGGATGGTATGTCAGTTCATGTGATACAAGAACATGCCAGTGAACTGGCAGTGCCTCTGACAAAGTTGTTTAATCTGTCTCAGCTTTGGTAAGGGTACAAGGGAGTGCAAAGAGGGTAAGATATAGTTCTATTATATAAAAGTGGCTCCAAGATAGAAGTAGCAAATTACAGATCAATTAGTATCCCTGGAGTTGTGGTTTAAGTATTGGAAAAGTTGGTTAAAAGTAAAATTCAGGAATGGGCGGACAAGAATATGTCACTTTATAGGTGCAGCGCAGCTTTGTAAAAGATATTGCAAGTTTTTTTTCCCACTTGGTTAGACTATAAATTATATAACTAACCAAGTGGGAAAAAACTTCCAACATCTTTCTCTAATCCAGAGTAATTTAATAATAAGGTGTAACACCTTTTAGCAACTGGCATATGGAAATATGACTTCTGCATTCAACTTCTGCAAAAAATTGCTTCAACCTTGGTATCACCTCTGGGTCTGGTTCTCACTGAAGAGACCTCAATAAATGTCGAAACTGGACTGGGTAGTGACCCTTCCCATAATGCATAGCATTATACATGTCCACAAGGAGATGTGAATTGCATTATGGGACACTAAGGAAAGTGACATGAACTCAGTCAACCTTTGCCATGAGTTGCCCCAGTCCTGAAGACACTTCAGGCACAAACTTTGTTTGCTTACAGTTGGATAAAGGATTAAACTAAATATATAATTTGTAAAAGATATTTCCTACCTCAGTAATTTATTCACATTTTATAATAATATGACAGCAGAAATGGATTAACAAAATGGCTACACCATAATACTGCTGGACTTCGCAAAGGCATGAAAAACTATTACAAAAGTCGGGGCAAATGGGAATGGATATGAGTCTGGCTGCTGATATATGGATAATCGAGAGTGGTGTGTGGTGGAGTGGAATCAAAGCTAATGAGGGCGACTAGTGGAGTGCCCTCGTACTAGGACCACTACTCTTTAATTTGCACATTAATGATATAGGGGATGATTTGATGGGGGGGGGTATTCAGTTGTTTGCTGATGACGAAAAATTGGGGAAGGCAACAGTTGATAAAGGTGATGTAGATATCCTGCAGGATGATTTAAATAAACTGGCAGTGTGGGCAACGCATAATAGTTGTCAATTTAATGTTGTAAAATGTACATTCTAAATCCTTTACCCAAATGCAAGCAAATGAAATTTGCAAGTGAAGGCAAATGACTTCACATCAAATTGTCTTAGTATCCCATAATGCAAAGTACACTTCTTTTAGAATGTATACTGCAATGTATCATATAAGAATGGTCACCACCCAAAGCAGTTTCAATCTTTATTGAGGTCTCATCAGTGGGAGACAGTCCCCGAAGATAATGAGCATATGTATGCAGGTGCTAGCACCACTGGGCAAATGAGGCTGAACAAAAGCAACCAAAATCAGGTCTAGATTGGATGATTGGATCTTAGCTTATTAGCTGAAAATCTGAGGATGAGTACAGTAAGATCCCATTTAATGCTACCCGAGTAGAAGGAATGATGCAGCATACTAGTACCACCAAAAGTATGGGTACAAATTGCGATTGATGAGAGGAGGTCACATTCAGGTACAAGAGGAAAGATAGTAGGTGATATAAGAGAGCAAAGAGGCACACAAATTGGAAATTTGAACTGAGAATGCCATTCACCATTACTCAGAAAATGACCTAAGATAAAAGCTTAGTAAATTAAAAAGGGTTGAAAGCAGCTGATAAAACATCAATTTACTAAGCAGATCTTCTACACAAAGATCCACAGCAGATTTTGGTGTATAATTTGTACAGATAAATAACTAGACAGGAGGATATCATCATGACCAGAAGCCTTTTTCATATTTATATATCAGATCCACATACAAAAGGCCATAAAACGTACAGCACACCAGGCCAATGTGTGCCCAAGAAGTTACAAAAATAAATAAATAAAAGAGAAGGAATCTATTAATGTATGTCTTGAACAGCTGAAGGTTGTAGTCTTTGGTAAGTCAAAGTGAACAATGCTGTTTCAAAGAGAAGCACATGGAAAGAAAAGAAAAGAAAGATGAGCTGGTTCGGTATGTCTGATGGACAGTATGGACGTTAACCAGCAGCTGCTCATTTCTTATAGTCTTAGCAGAAAGTGGGGGAACGATCTAGGATATTAAAGAATCTGATGTCTTTCTGGTTAAAGGCCAAAGAAGACATGAAATACATTATTTGCGATATGGTTGGAGATTTGTATTGGTTGTGTAATATAGGAGTTGGAGTCTAAGAATGTCAGGAAGGCAGATTGTTTTCAGAGGTTGTTACAGCAATATCATTGAGGTAACAGAGGTGGAGCACAGATGGACACAAGTTGCACAAGAATGGCCATGGTTATACTGTACCAATACCGGTACAGCAGTACAGATGGTGATAATTATTTAAAACCAACCAGGTATCAAAAGCCTATAAATTACAAGGGTAGTCTGAAAAGTTCTCAGCCTAGCAATGAAAAAACAAATTTATAATTTCAAAATTATTTTTATTTTTCAACATAATCTCCCTTAAGATTAATACATTTATTCCAGCGATGCTCCAATGACATTATCCCGTCCCTATAGTGGTTCTCAGTAAGATCTGCAAAATGCACCTCTACAGCTGCAATCACCTGTTGGTTCGAAAAAAAAATCTGACCAGCAAGAAAGAGTTTTAGTTTTGGGAAGAGATAGAAGTCAGAGCAGAGGGAGCCAAATCTGGAGAATAGGGTGGATGCTCCAACAATTTGTAGTGCAGATCTCTTAATTTTCCCATTGCCAAAACACCTTTGTGGGCAGGTGCATTGTCCTGATGAAAGATGATTTTTGTCTTCTGAAAACCGGGTCTTTTTCTCACGAATTTTTTCATCTGATCTGGTTAAAAGATCGGAATAATATTCCCCAGTTGTTGTTTTACCCTTTTCAAGATAATTAATAAACAAAATGCCTTTAGCATCCCAAAACACCGATGCCATGATCTTTCCTGCTGATGGAACAGACTTTGTCTTCTTTGGTGCTGAACAACTGGCTTCTGTCTACTGTTTTGACTGTTATTTGGATATTGGTGTGTAATGGTGAATCCAAGTCTCATCATAGTAATAAATCAATGCACAAAATTAGTTTTATTCTTGTTAAAATGCTCCAAGCACTATTCAAAGATTTTCATGTGAGTGCGTTTTTGATCTGCTGTGAGCAAGCGTGGCACCCATCTTACGCAAAGCTTTTTCATTTGTAATTTTTCATGCAAAATTATATCCTACACGTTCTTTAGAAATGCTTATAGTCTCGGTAATTTCACACACACTTTGACTCGTCGGTCATCTAATACCATATCGTGCACTCGGTCAATGATCTCTGGTGCTGTCACACTTTTTGGACAACCTTCGTGTAGATCATCTTCAAGGCTGGTACGGCCATGTTTAAATTCGGCAGCCCATTTCTTAATTGTAGAAAACGAAGGATAAGGGTGCCCATAAACTTTTATGAACTTTGAATGAATTTCTTTTGGCATTAAACCTTCTTTTACAAAGAATTTTATAACCACACAATACTCAATTTTATTCATTTCAAGGGATACAGACAACGCTTTTGTTTCAGACAGCTGTATAAAACAAACTACTTGATAGAATGGTTTGCAATTTCACATGGATGCTTATGACAGATGTGCCAACGTAGAAAAAAAAATAAATAAAAATCTTGCTGATAGTGTTGCCATCTATGGTCGAGGCAGAGAACTTTTCAGACCACCCTCGTATAAATGTATTTTATAAATAAAAATATTATATACAATATGTACACAATCTATATACAATGATAAATAATGATGTCCTGTAATATGAAAAACTACTTTATGAATCTGATAAAATCTGTATTGGTGTATAAGGACTCAAACAAATTATTAATATGACTAAAATAGTGACTACACTCATTGGTGAAACAAGGGCAATTGGTTAAAATGTGAATGATGATTAGTATGAACTCACACAGTCCTACTGAAATGGCTACGATCACCCCTGGATACGAATGAGTGTGTAAGATGACTATGACCTATGCACATCCAAGAAAGAACCTCCCCCCCCCCTCCTTTAGTCCCTGCATATACTAGACTGCCACGATTTGATGAAGCTTGTTATTATTAGTCTCACTCTGTTCCACGATAACTGCAACTGGGATAAAACTTCGTTATGTGGTATGATCATGGTATGATTATTTGTTATAATCATATCCTTTATGATTGCTTCAAAGGACAGGTAGATGGCAAAAGTTTGAGGAACGAGCTAACACAGCTTCAGTATCAACCTTGATACTGAAGCTGTGTTAATCAACTGATCAAGCTTAATCTCAACATACCTTCCAACATAATTCAACATCATCAGCAGCCTCATTTCCCTCAATTGCAATATGGCTTCCAACAGAAACACATGACTAAATGTAACTTACATGAGGAGATGTTGGATATGATAGCCTTGGATGTTTTTGCAGCTCCAGGACATCTTATTGCCTGTAGAGAGCTTCACAATGCTACTGAAGGTAGCATGGAAGAGATCTATGCAATATTGTCTAGTATAAGGCAAGCTCTATCACACAGTACTGAAGTTGTTACATTCCAATGGGATGGAAGCATATATTATGCTGTCTGGAGGCACCAAAAGATCCCATTAGTGTCCCATGTTATGTGCTTGAAAGAGCTGCTCCAGTAGAACAACATACATGAGGGGTGAAATATTTCAGTAGTAGCCTGCCAAAAGAAAAACTGCATGGTGGTATATAGTGAATGCTATATAGAGTTTGAAAGAGAGCTTTTATTTGCAAACCGAGGAGTCATATGGCAATCAGAGGAGTGGTGTACAGATGCACCTTGGGCAAAAACAGTTGGTCACATAGGATAACTCGACATGGATTTTATTTTGGTAACATATAGAAAAGACGGTTATTGGCAAGAAGCAAAAAGGGTGGTTCATTTGCCTTGATATATAGACTAAGGATTGATGAGGTTTGAAAGGTTCTAGTTGCAATTCTTATGGCATGATGACAGACAAGTCCAACCAACTCCCTGGCAAAAACAGAGATTTGAGACCCATAATTAAGTTTTAATCTAATCATTTTTTGGTACAATTGCAACAAAATACATCTGTCAGCACCTCAAGAGGTGAAGATAGGGTGCAAATAGCACTTATTACGCAACTGGCATATATGAGGGAGGAAACTTAGTTGCTTGCCAAATATGAGTACCAAGAACTTGGCATCTAATGTAACTGGGATTAAAGTTTGTCCTACTCTGAGTTCTGGGTCAAGATGAAGCCACATCTGCAGAAAAAATGCACACACACATATCTACTGATTGGAAAATAGGAACTCATTTGCACCCAACTTGACAAATTGTTAATGGCTTGTTGGTTTTTCTATGACCATTATATTACATGACAAAAGATGGCTAGATGATCAGTTGGTGTATTATAATTGTAGCAGCCAGATTGTGTTCTGGAAAAAAAAGGTTCTTTCTTTCCAGAAACCATAAAAGACAGGAGTTAACCATTTGTTCCAGAATCATGCACAATCAATTCAAACAACTGGATGATAGTTTATTAATGATTCTGGATGCTTTCTTCCTTTCCTGGCTGAGGAAAGGCAATGATAATTGCCTTTTACCAGGTATTCAGAAAAGGTTCTTGCAGAAATTTCTGTTGATCTAGTACAGCAACTGATCCATGGAAGATGGCATCTATATAGCAGCAGTTAGGTAGCAATTAAAAAAAAAAAAAAAAAAAAAAAAAAAAAAAAAAATCAGCTTTCATTTCCTGTTTAGTGAATGGCCTGTTGTATTCTTCTGTACCATTTGAAGAGAACAGAATTTGTTGTTTTTCTGCTTTACACTTTTGTGCATGGAACATGGGATATACTGTGATGTTTTAGCAAAAATCTCTCCAAGTGTCAGCAAATACTGTTTGGGTTGGCAACTGTACACCCATTATGTTCAAGTTGGATATATATCCACCCTTCATGGTATATCACCACATTATTTTCTGGATTTGGTTCCCAGACTTCTTTACTGTTGGCTGCATGTTATGGAAGATGTGTACTGGATCCAGGATTGCTTGTGGCACTGACAATGGATATGTCTTGCTTGGGCACATTTGAAAGCAATGAGATTTATTCCTGTGGGGACCTGTAGAAGATACTCCATGCTTTCTTTTATGTTTCAGCAGCTGCTGAGCAGTGTTTCATCATAGTTTAAGGAAATATGGAAATTGGCTAGATTTTGAGAATTGCAGTTGTGGCAGCTTGTGTAATGCTTTCTATAACATGATTCACTGCATTGCTGATAGAAGAAGAATTAATTGTTGTGGAATAAATTTCTACTAGGGATTACTCAATTTTCCATTGCAATATCCATGATGTAATATGTGGTTGCCCATGCAGAAAAGTGGATACCTCAGGGAAATGATAATTCCCAAATAAGTTGTCATTGTTTTTCCACTTAAAGAGTGAGAAGAAGCATTTAAGTCAATGGCAGTAAATGTTCGGGTGGGCATATGAAAGAAGGTATTGCTTCCTGGGCTCAAGAAGCAGAGGTTATTGTTGAGCATATGCTCCATAACTCTTCTCCTGATATTAGTTCGGGCACTATTCCATAGAGTGTTGTGTCCATTTAAATCCCCATTAAAAACAAAGGGGGGTAACTACAATATGACATCAAGTTCATCCTGAGAGATATCTACAGCAGGAGATTAGTAGATGCAGATACTGTTATAAGAAATCTGACTTTTTTTGTTGAGTAAATGGCACTGCCTCAATGTGTATATTGAGGTAGTTGCCACTGGGACTTGAAGGGTTTATGGTTTAGACCACAAGAATGGCAACTCCTCCTTTAGCAGGTGCATCCAATACTTATGAATGAGTTACGTTTCATAATGCTGGATCATCACCTGGCTTCAGGTATGCCATATGCACACAAAAGCATATTGGTTTATTGATCTATGAAACCTTTGATGTCATCAATGTTTTGATGGAATCCAATTCATTATGATAGTGTCACCTGGCTTCTGATGTGAGGTCTTGTTTTCAATGGCCTTGAACCCCCCCAGAGAACTGTGGGGAGCCAGTGTCTATTTCTTCCTTCACCAGGACACAAGAAAAATATATCTGAGATATCAAATTAAACTCCCTGTGCACTAGGTATATTAATTTTTATCTTTTTGTGGCTGAGCAGAGATATCCATCTTATCTATTAATGAAATCAGGAGGCATCTTATTGATTCTCTGTGGCATATTTCTAAAGAGACAGCAAGCAAATTATACTGTTCGGGGATACTGAGTTGTGAGAAGATGAGATCAATAAACATGTGAAGGTTACAACAAACACTTTCTTCACAGCTGCCTTCTCAGCCTACAAGAAAGTTTACCACTAGATGTTGCTACTTTTATGGTATACTGCCTCTTCATCTCCTGGTATTTGATGCTCTAAGTTTTTATTTTTTGGATCTCTTTTTTATTCCTTCCATCTTTGGCATTCTTGGGAGTATATGGGACTATTTCCTTTACAATTAGGGCATTTTATAGTTTTTGATTCATGTCAGGCACAGATGGTAGAGTCATGATAGGAAGTCTGAGAATGACCATGCTTCTGACATTTAAAGCAGTGCAAAAGGTTTGGAAAGTAAACCTAACTGGCTAGTTGAGATAGTCCACGTTCACAAACATTGGTGGTTTAGGTGTGTTAAAAGTAAGGATGACATTCCTGGTGGGAACCAAGTTACCATCCCATTGTATGAGGATTTTCCTTAAAGGTCCTTGATCTTACAATTTGGAGCAGATCTCTTTGAAACATTAAGGATGTCTAATAATTCTTCTCAAGAATGGATGTTGAATGGACTTGCTCAAATGATTGCGTCTGTTGTTTGCTGTTTGATATAATGATCTCCTGATTTTCTTCACTTATTTTGGAGATTCTGCTACTCTTTCAAATCCTTCTGGATGAAGAAGGGAGACATTTTCCTGAGCAGATGTTCTTCAGTTGAGTGTAATATTAAAAAGGTTAGTATGTTTATTGCTTCCTCTGATGTTTTTTGTTTTAGTTGATGGTGCAATGGTTTCTGGACATGGTTGGGGCTTGTTGAGGTATTCCTCATAAACTTGAGGATGAAAAATTACTCATACTCAAAGGGAATTTGCTCTTCAGCACTAGAGTTCCCCATGGAATGAAACACATGGCTATGACTCAGTCCCATCTACATGTTGCACCTTCTATGGGCATTTGTAGGAGACCTAGGTTTTAAATTGGGATCTCTGAAGATGTCTTTCCAAATTTTGGGAAGATCCATACAAACATATTTGTTTAAATTTGGTTGATTTCTGAGTGTCACAGATTCCAAAATAGTCTTTCTTTCTTAAATTTACAGTGATGTAGCTTGGTGGTTTTCTTCCAGGATATCCTGTGAGTAGTATCCAATACAGAGATACCTATACATGTTCTGCAAGACCAGATTGACCATAGTCATGACTGCAGATGTAAGCTTTGTGTTCATCTAAACAGATGGAGGCTGATCTAATGTCTGTCCATAGTATGCCAACTTGCAGGAACAGGGTACTTTATATACTTCAGGCACTGAGAGAGAATGAAGCTGATCTTTGGCAGAACAGATAAGGGTAGAAAGTTTCTGGTGAGGCATAAAAGCTGTGTAGAGATTACATTTTTTTAATGGACCTGGCAATTTTTTTTATGTATCCCAGATGTAGGGAATGATGATGATAGCATTTCTGAAATCCTTCTCACTTGATGGTTGTATATTGAGGGAAAACTGATTATCATGTTTTAAAATTCTGTATAAACTGTAGAGCCTGTTTAGCTCAGTCAGTATAGACAAAGTCCTTTGGTCGGAAAGACCTGGGTTTGATTCCCATCTACGATGCAAGAACCTTTATCTGGTTTCTTTCAACTAAAAGTGAATTAGCTGGTCTCATATGGAGGTGGGGGGGGGGGGGGTTCACCTGGAAACTCAGATTTTTCGTCCCTCAGAACAGGCAAATCGGTCCCATGAACACATGCATCTACAGACATAGGACACTCTTGGAATAAGGATTGACCTACCTATTCCATGGGATTTTCAGTTTCGAATGCCTGCATGGTGAAGTGTGGGTCTATGCGTGAGTGTAAATCAGGACAGGATAAGATAAACTGTAGCCATTGGATAGGAAGGTGTTTGTCTGTGTGGCTGAGTTCTTTGGCTGGAATGCCCTGGGTTTGATTCCTGTCTACGATGCAAGGAACCTTTATCTGGTTTCTTTCAACTAAAAGTGAGTTAGTCAAGTCAAGTTTCATTCCATATTGTGTTATCTTTGTATGCGTGTGTGTGTTACAATTGTTAGTTGTAATCCCTGAAGACGAAATATTGGAGAGGTTTCAAGTCACAGCCAAGTTTCATTCAATATTGTGTTATCTTTGTGTGTGTGTGTGTGTGTGCACACGCGCTCACCTGGAAACTCAGGTTTTTTTGTCCCTCAGAAAAGGCAAACCGTTCCCATAACCGATTTGCCTTTTCCTATGTTGGTGTCCTATGTCCTACAGACATAAGACACTCTTGGAATAAGGATTGACCTGCCTATTCCATGGGATTTTCGGTTTCGAATGCCTGCACAGTGAAGTGTGGGTCTATGCGCAAGTGTAAATCAGCACAGGATAGGATAAACTGTAGCCATTGGATAGGAAGGTGTTTGTCTTTGTGGCTGAGTTCTGTTGAAAGAGAGGTTTCAAGTCATAGCCAAGTTTCATTCAATATTGTGTTATCTTTGTGTGTGTGTTATTACAATTGATAGTTGTAATCCCTGAAGACGAAATACTGGAAGCATTAACAATAGTTTTTAATCTTTCTCGCTGCTGTCAATGCTCCATTAAACCTCCAACATGATATCCTCCCAGCACCTAAGCTTTAACACACAGATATAAATTGATTAACTTGTAACTTAGTGCTATAAACAGGTACAGGAGACGTTCCTGAAGATTTGCTTCTTGAATTCTCATTCAAGAAGCAAATGGAATGCTAACAGGATGAAAACTAGTGCAAACCAAGGAAAACGGAATGCTAACAAGATGAAAACTAGTGCTGGCTTCTCCAAAGTGGTGCACTCATGAAGGTGTTTGCATGAGAAAACAAATACATATAAGAATTAAATTTTTGTGAATTTTTAACAAAATGTAAGTGCATGTTTTAGCTGTTATACAAATTTACAAAATTGAGCTCTTGGTTTGTCTATATTACCAGATGAAAGAAACCAAGAACTAGATTACCTCAGTTCCATACCACCAAACAATGGGTAACAAAACATTGGTCAACAAAATATCATGTAAACTTCCCTCAGACAACCAGATGAACATGTTTTCAGAGGAGCAGTAATTCTTCCCTATATCTGATCAGCCACAGACCAGATTTCAAAGTTGATACGACTATAGGGTATCAAAATTGCCTTGTATTCCCTCAATAAGATTTCTACCCTAATTAGAGTTTTAAAACTTTACCATCCACTAAGGAAACCAGGTGTTAAGATAAGATAATTTGTGCTTGTATGTTGTGTTACACAGGGCAGACAAGCAGGTCAGGATAGATATGTATGTTGGAACATTCAAGGACGTGAAGAGAAAAGAAAACACAAATTACGATTGGCAGGACATACAAAAGAAATGATAAAACAACCACAACAGTATAACAAGAAACAAGGCATGATATTACACCAAGTATGGTTCTCTCTAATAAAACATCTAAAGCATGTGGAAACCAGTGATGAACATAATGCTACCAACCATCATGTGTCTCCATAGCACAAGCACACATTCTGCTGCAATCTTCCTTTTTAAAATATTAACATTGTGATTGTTATCTGTTTGTGGCTTAATTATTATTATTATTTTTTTTTTTTCATTTCATTTGCTATTATCTCCTGATAATATGAAATAGTTATTTCATGAAACTGGTTGAGTATCTGAATAAACATTTTTTCACTATGAAGTTGTTCTATGTTGTTTACCACTGGTATTACAACTTAATTAGTGCATAAATATAATACCGTGTACTATATTGATGGTGCCATACTGCAGGAAGTGGATGAGATTAGAGGTTTGGGAGTGATGGTTGACAGTAGACTGAAGTTCAGAGGGCATATTGTTGCAAAGGTTGCACATTATAGTGCTGTTATGATAAGAAGTACTCTAACATGCAAGGATAAGGAAGTGGTTGTGCCACTGTATAAGGCACTGGTCAGACCACACTTGGACTATTGTGCTCAGATCTGGTCACTTGGTTTTCAATGTGATGTGGAGACATTGGAGAGAGGGTCCAGAGACAAGTGACCAAGACAATATCAGGAGTTTGGAATGCTGGCTATGCAGAGAGAGGTTGAAGAGATGTGGATTGCAGAGTTTGGTGGATAGGAGGAAGAGAGGTGATATGATAGAGACGTTTAAGTTAGTGAGAAATCTGAAAACATACCCCAACTCAACATCACCAGAGTTAAAGATCGGTACTATCAACATAAGAAGCCCGAATGGCAAAGACATGAAGTTAGCTGAGGAATTAGATAAGTACCAGATCGACATAATAGGGGTGACTGAAACAAAAAATACAAAAACTGGTGAGATCTTTCTGAGCAATAAATACAAAATGTTATATTCAGGCAATGACAATCAAGGAAAAGAAGTGTAGCCATAGTATTCAACACTAAATATGGGGCTAATATTCTTGAATGGCAGGCATTCTCAAGTAGAGTAATGTGGGCAAATATCAGAATGGGGAACTGGACAATGAGACTTATTTGTGCCTATGGTTCCACAGAAGATTCAACTAAGGTAGAAGTGGAGGAATTTTTTGAGACTTTAGAGAAATAAAAAAAGGAAACCCAAATGGAACCGAAACAAAACTCAGTAATGTAATTATATATAACTATAAAAAAAATATGAACATTGTTAAACAGCCAATAAAGAAATGGTTTGTGATAAGTTGGCTGGCATGCTAATTTATATTTTTTATTCCTTGTCTATTTCAACTCTATTCATAAATTTAACTTTCACATCAATAAGAGATTTTGTGAAAGAAAATTATTTTTTTTTTACACTTCATACCACCAGATACCAGCATCTTTTCTAATCTTCTTTCTCTCTTTCGTAGGATGTAATGAAATATTCAGTTCAAATAAACAAATAAAGCTCCCAATTTGAATTTAAGAAAAGAGCATATTTACTAGTAAGAAAGAAATATTTACATGGAATTTAAAATGCCCTGGGATCCAATGAAATTAATTAGTATAATTCTTTTATCATCATCATCATCATCATCGGTTTCAAGGATTTCAGTTTCTCAGGCCTATTATCGCCTCTGAAGCAATCAAAAGACAATCTGATTTCCTTCATCTGAATGGTTTATATGGCAATGCTTGTGTCTACAGCCTTTATATTTGCATTCTCTGATTATTTGATTGCATTCTTTGAGTTGATGCTACATGATATGACATTACTGACCATGTTTGTCGTACAATGTTTCAGAACCGCTAGTGGATTTGAGCCATTCAAACCCACTAATTAATGTGTGAAATGTAAGGTTTTTTTAAAATTGTATTTTACTGATTATTTATAATTTTAAATGTTTTTAACAGCAAAGAAGAAACTGACTTTTTCCATAAAAAGTGATTCAAGGCATACTTAAAATGTTAGAACTAAAACTGTCTGCGAAAATGCTCATGTATCAGTAATAAATAATAATAAACAGTCATGCAACACAGATAAAATATGAATTTCCAACTTTGCACCTCACAAACCGATAAACACACTAATATATGCCAGCCTGGTTGGCCGAGCGGTTAGCGTATCTGCTCTCCAGCCAAAAGGTTGAAGGTTAGAATCACACCGTGGGCATGGATGTTTGTGATTGTCTGTGAAAGTACTAGTGGTGGTAGTCAGTGGTAGATGGGGTTGGTGGAGTAGTGAGATGCAGAGTTATAGAGTAGATGCCCTCCCTCGGGACTCCCTAGAGGTGTGATGTAATAATAATAATATAATTAGAAAGACGTCAACAGACCCCCCCCCCAGCATGGGTAAGGAGCATTGTGCCATGTAACAAGTTTGTAGCTGGTATAAATTGAAGGAATATGATGCTCCCAAGTCAATGCAACTGTGTCCGAGTAAAATTGCTGTGAGAAAGGAACTAATGGAGTTTAAAAGTGGTGTTGTGACAAGATGCCACATTGAAGGCCTATCTATTTGGCAAATTAGGCCATCCCAGGTCAACAATCAGTGATACCATACTGAGATGGAAGTGCAGGGAGTCCACTGCAAGTGCTACTTGAGGTTGGATGACCCACCACACTCACCGTAGGATGCTACGAAGGATAACATGTACATACTGCTATTCCAGTGCAGAGTTCCAGGCATCGATTGGAACATGAATCTACATAAAAACATTCAGAACCGAGGATCACAACATGGGTTTCTATGGTAGGACTGCAATATGTAAGCCCTACATTACCTGAATCAACATGCAGCATCATCTTCAGTGATGCAAAGAGCGTGTGCAGTGGGACGTAGAAGCTTGGAAAGCTGTGATATGAAGTGACAAATCACACTACACCCTCTAGCAAGCAGATGGATGGATGTGGAAGATGACCAGTGAATGTCTCTTACTCGAGTGTGTAATCCCAACTATGAAATTTGGAGGTGTGATGGTATGGTCCTGTTATTTCTGATTTGTGCTTGGACCTCTGCTTGTGGTGCCACGAACATTGACCTCCAAGAGGTATCTGAACATTCTTGAAAATGCAAAGCTTCTTACTTTGTGGCATTTCCAAGGAACTGACCACTGTCTCTTTCAGTAAGACAGTGCACCGTGTCATGAGACTGCTGCTGTAACTGCATGGTTTATGGACATGAACATCATCACACTTGACTGGCCTCCACAGAGCCCTGATCTCAATCCTATTGAGCATCTGTGGGATGAACTGGAGTGTCAAGTAAGGTCAAGGGATGTCCATCCCACAACAGTCAAGGACCTCATTACATGCCCACATGAATTATGGTCCAAAATTCCCACTGATCGCTATCGTACACCTGTGGAACAAATGCCAAGCTACAGTCATTGCAGAGAAAGGAGGTCCTAGATCTTATTAAGGTGGGTACCATGGCTGTTTGTTCCTCACACTATGGTCTCTGTTGACGATTTTCCAAGCAGTATATACAAGCAGTAAACATATTTGCTTTCACATTGGTAGTTACACATGGTAAAAATTAGTCATAGCATTAACAAAAGCTTATAAATTGATCGGGTCTGTGGAATGAATAGGAAACAGGTAAATGAACAGGTTCATTCCCCAGTTATATTTAAAACAACTGAAAGCAGAAAAGAAAACAGAAAAGGAAGAGAATTATCTTGCTTTTGTGAAAAATAATAATACCAATATTTCCAATAAAAAAAAAGGGCAATTCTAGTAAACTTACTGGTTGCTCTTGTTTTGGCTAAATATTCCTTCATGTCTTCAAGATTTAGGTCATCATAGAGAAATTCATTTTCTTCAAAATCAGGTTCCTGTGATGAATCTATATAATATTCTACATCTTCCTTTATCTTCTTAATTTGATCTACATCTACTGTGCAATTATCCAACATTCTCATTAATGTTTCAAGTTGCTTGATGTGATATCTATGCTTTTCTAAACTACCTTTAAGTTCTTCAATTCTATCTTGTTTCTGGGAAAAAATATAACATACAATAAAACTTTTTACTCTCTCTGTGATATATATTATTTCATTTAATACTGCTTCAGTATCTAACAATAGATGCAATCAGCAAAAACTCACACAGAAGTTTGTATATAGCAAAGATAATAATACAATATGAACTTGCTTGTGCTACAGGTTCCTAAACGTTGTTAAAGACAATCTTTTAATGACATATAATAATTAAATCTGTACTTGTACTCCATTTACCAGAAACAATACTTTTCTTGTAATTAACAACAGTTATAGATACATTAATTTAACAGTATTGTTAATATAATGTAATCACTGAAACTTTCAGTTAGTGCTACATTAAAGAAAAAGTAAAAGTTTATATATATATATATATATTGGGGGGGGGGGAAGTAAGGTACCATAATAGTTACAGGGCATTTCCCCAAGTTTTGGGTTTGTTATTATAGTCATCTCTAAATAGGAAATTATTCTTCAAGTTATGAAAATCAAATTATTAGATTATTGTTTCATTACATTATATTAAAATTTTTGAGTTAAGATAACTGATACTTAATGGACAATCTCCAAAATCCTTTGCTTCAGTGTTACACTACTTTGACCTTAACTGAAATGTCATTCACACACCAAAGAGAATTAAGCACAATTCACAAACTACAATTTATTAAAGTAATGACTTTAAGTTCAGTCAAATAGTAGTTTATCAACATGTTAACTCTCTAAAATTCAAGGGAAAATGTTGACATCTGAGATGAGAATAAAATAATATATATAAACAAATGCAGTTGCATAAATCCTTTAAAATATTAAAATCCAGTTTAATACATGAAAATGAAACTGAGAAGATCAAACACCTATGCAAAAGGCTGTTGTTTTGAAGACTAGCAAGATGCCAGCCTTCATCCTGCAAGCATTTATTCTGATATTCAGCCCACATTATCAATAAATCTAAAATTTCTTGTGAGTGAGTGAGAGTAAGAGAATGTCAGACAACTGCCATCACATTTTGTATTTCCAAATCCTAATGCTCATTGCCTGTAATAGTGTGAGTTCTATGGTCAATTTTCTTGAGATATGCTGTTAAAAAACTGAGTTTTAGAAAGGAAAAACATTGCTTGTATATGCCAGAGATCAACTTACTTGGGAATCAGTCAAAGAAAGGGTTAGAAAAAGTTATTTTAGTCAGCAACTAGAATTAAACTTAAAATGATTTTTCTTTAGAAATATGGATGCAAATACCATTTTCACAGGGTTACACAACTTCAATTATTTTTTCATAACCTAACAGTTGAAACTAAAGCTCTCTGAACATTTTTGAAACAAGAAGACAATCCTCAATAGTGGAATTGCACTACTTATAAGATGATGAAATCCACAAAACAGGGCCCACCTATGGTACTAATGTACCTTTCATGGGTGGAAGTCACAAAAAAGCATGTTTATCTTTTGTTAGGCTAAGTTTTACTGGCTAACAGCTGTTCAAAATGTTGGTGTTCTCATCAGAGAGAGAGCAGACAAAAACCCTCTTCTCACTACAAAAATAACTGCATGTCAGAAAGATATATTTTTCAAAGTAGATAATCAGTTGATGTGTCAAAATTTAAGTTTCAACTTTTTGGATTTGAAAGAATAATGGATTTTTAATATCTTTTATGCTAAACTGGAGCCTTCTAACTCTCTCTTTTCCCCTGTCCTCGACAATTAAAATATTGTTTTGATTACTTAGATATAATCTGGATTAAAGTTATTTCTGCTTGTGTTTTTTTTTAATAAGATGTTTAAGTGCTTTCTAATGTATGTCAACTCACCGTACTTTGAACGATGCAGTTCCACTTAAATCCACATTTTCCTATCCAGCATAGTCTTAATTCTAAATGTAATCAATGTATTTACCTTTTATCACAAAACCTTCTGTCTCTTTTAGTATCTGCAGGTCAAATTTAAACCAACATTAAAATGGCTTGAGAACTTTTCTGCAGAGATCCCAGATTTTAATAAAATTTGTACAGAGTGAAATTATTACAAAGATGAATTCATTTTGTATGTGCATCCAATAGGTGCATATCAACATGTGATGTATTTGGTATAAAGATTAATTCAAGAACTGTATCACACAATATTTATTTCATTCATGTTGAATATTTTTTGAAATACAAACAAAGTGTGAAATTAGAAAATTTGAAATAAAATATTTAATTGAATATATAACTTAAATTAATACGAATTTACCATAATAAGCTAACAAATACCAAACAGCTTTGTAGACAGGCTTAGGCACAACATAAAAAATAATAAACCATAAAGATATTTATTACTGGCTTATATTTTGTTGGGTTTCAAACCAGCAATTTCCGAGCATAACTAGTTATAGTACAAATACCACAATGAGAAAATGAAATAATATGAACTATAATGAACAAAAGATTTGAATTGTAACATGGCTTGCTATGGACAGAGGGGAAAATTTGTTAACATTCACTTTAGAGAATACAAAAAATACATTCACTACCATCATTATGAAAGTTAGGACTGGCTGACCATGCTTTGGACATCCCTTCACAAAGAATTAGATGGAAGAAAATTGATGCCCTATACAGAAGTCATTACAAATCAGAGAGATTAATTTTAGAGTTAGCAATGGCTATAAAACACTCATTATTTCAACAAGTACGGCTACATTAATCTGGCAAAAATTTGGGAGAGTCATCTTAAGATCAGCTTCAGCTAACTGTAAAAGCTTTTTCTACACTAAAATTAGGACTAGGTCTACCGTCCATTACAATTTGAATTAAAAAATGCCTTTTATTCCATATAGGGGACAGGCAAGGCTGTTTTAGCCCTACCTAACTTTTGGAGACTGAGTGGGCAGTTCAATTTCCGATGGTAGCCAACCGGAGATAGCTGGTACAAGGTTATCACTAATTTAAGCAGCCCCGCAGTGAAAAGACGGCTCAACAAGTGCTCATCTCGTGATACCTGACTCTAACACAATATTTTTCATGTCTGAAATAGTGGGCTCTAATGGTTAATTTTATTGAGTTTATGTGACAAAAAAATCTGAGTTCCAGGAGAAAAAAACCTGCTTGCCCATGCACAGGGCTCTTTAACCCTGCAGAGGTCACAGTAGTAAAAATTGCAGCTTAGGTAGCGTGTATCTGAGAGATACATTCATTACTAGTATGTGCTAAAATGCGATAAAACTTTAAAAAAAAAAAAAAAACTGCAAATATAATACATGATGGTTTATTTTTTCAGTTACAATCTAGAAATTATTGAACAAAGATAAAAAACAACAACAACTAAACCAATACTATACTGACATCAGAGTTCGTGGTATCTCTCAGATACAATTTACCATCAAATATCACTTTCACGTTCGACTCTATCATTCTCATCATTGGACAGGTGTAAAAATATTTATATCAAATAATTTGTTTGTATCTGTCAGATCAGCCGCGACCTCTGCAGGGTTAATACTACTATTTAAAAAATACAATTATTTTGCAAAACCAATTCAAAGTTACACAGCGAATGCTACCTACTTGTTTTTCTCTAATTTTGTTATTTATTTTTGTTATTAAATTATTGTTTATGGATAATTTATATAAATTCACCCTTCATAATGAACAATAAACAAAATATAACACAAATTACATTTTTAAGTTTGGTGAAACAATACAAAACTGAAGGTGAATTAAAGAGACTAGAAAGCATTAAAAACACTGGAGGAAAGAGTTCTGTGTGCATCATCAAGTAAAAACAATTAGGTGAGATGTCCTTTCCAAGACAAATGGCTCCAGGAATTCATGAGGTTGTCTTACAAATATAAAGTTGCATTTTGTAATACCTGTAAAAAATATCCTGGGAATACTGACGGTAACTCTAGATTGCTATGGGATCTTCGAGGACCTTTTAAAGTAGTGTGATATTTAGGTTTCACGAAACAGCCAATTCTCACAAAATATGCTGTGAAAGACTTGGCTAGAAATCACCAGAACACCTCTAGCTGTTTGCCAACGAAAATGGATTCTAAAATGTTTGAACACCTTAATTGCTTTTTTTAAAAATACTGTCTATTATAAAAAAATACAATTATTTTGCAAAACCAATTCAAAGTTACACAGCGAATGCTACCTACTTGTTTTTCTCTAATTTTGTTATTTATTTTTGTTATTAAATTATTGTTTATGGATAATTTATATAAATTCACCCTTCATAATGAACAATAAACAAAATATAACACAAATTACATTTTTAAGTTTGGTGAAACAATACAAAACTGAAGGTGAATTAAAGAGACTAGAAAGCATTAAAAACACTGGAGGAAAGAGTTCTGTGTGCATCATCAAGTAAAAACAATTAGGTGAGATGTCCTTTCCAAGACAAATGGCTCCAGGAATTCATGAGGTTGTCTTACAAATATAAAGTTGCATTTTGTAATACCTGTAAAAAATATCCTGGGAATACTGACGGTAACTCTAGATTGCTATGGGATCTTCGAGGACCTTTTAAAGTAGTGTGATATTTAGGTTTCACGAAACAGCCAATTCTCACAAAATATGCTGTGAAAGACTTGGCTAGAAATCACCAGAACACCTCTAGCTGCTTGCCAACGAAAATGGATTCTAAAATGTTTGAACACCTTAATTGCTTTTTTTAAAAATACTGTCTATTATAATAGCTAAATTCAATAAACCATTTACTGATCTCAAAAACTTGACAGCCTTGCTAAATAAGCATGATATAGATACAGGTCCAGTAGAGCAGCACCAGAATGAGATGAAACAGACATTAAAAATTGCTGATATCATTAAACAAGAATTAGTTAAGGAAATCAAATACTCCGGTAGAGCGAGTCTTCTTTCAGATGCTTCTACAGATATTTCAAATAAAGAGGAACTTGTTCTTTTACGAGGAAAAGGGGGATAGTGTAGCAATATTATTATTAAGAGAGACCTCCAGGGAATCAGGGGTTCGTCGAGAGAGGCCATACTACACGCACCATCTTACTTGTTCTGGAATTCATTCACAATGCTTACACACACAACATCCAATGACGATCCATTCCAATCATGCACCACGGCATGAGAGAAATATCTAGATCTCACTCCCTTCTTAGCAGCATTCATTCTCAGCTTCCAAGGATGCCCTCTTGTCCTTTCCACCATCCTCCATAAAATAAAAAAAATTCCAACTGAAATCCTGTATGACCCTTTCGCAGGTTTTTAAGTCTCAATCGTATCATCCCTTTCTCCTGTTTGCTTTTGTCTACAGTCTGCAAATGCTCAATCTATCTTCATAATCATATTTAACAAATCTGATATCATTTTTAACATTCTTTGCACTCTCTCTCTCTCTCCACTGTATCAGAATTACAACGGGAACCAAGAGACCAGACCTATGCACAATAGTCAAAGTAAGGTCTTATCAAGACCTTGTAAGGAGGCAAAATGACATCCTAATCTTTAAATGTCAAAATTTGTTTAAGCATTGTAATTATCTTTTGAGTTGTATTTGCAATCTACTAACACTCCAAGATCCCTAGCCTCATTAGTTTCTTCTAGCTTAACCTCACCAATATAATATGATATTAGATATCTAATCATGCCTACAATTCCAGCCTATTCAAATCATTCTGCCAGTACTGCATATCAGCCGCATTCCTAATTACCCTACCTATCTTTGCATCATCAGAAAATAGTTGTATATTGCCTGTCAAATCCTTTCCAATGTCATAATTTGAATAACAGTAGACCAATGACTGATCCTTGTGGTATGCCACTGGTTACCTTAAATTTTGCAAACTACACCCCCACCCCCAATATATCAATTTCTGATAACTGTCGGTCAGTCATCCTCTTATCCACACTAATATTTTATAATCCAAACCCATATTCTCCAATTTACAGCAGCATGCAACAGTTTCCATGCTGTATTCTGTCAAAGGCCTTAGCAAAACCTAAAAGTATCATGTTGATCCATTCCCCTTGTCTAGTTCAATGATAACATTATTATAGAATGTGAGCAAGTTGCTGAAACATAACCTTCCCTTAGTAAACCCAAGTTCTTTATTACAAAGTAGAGATTCTCTATCAACCCATTTCTGAATGCTAGCCCTAACCAACTCTTCCAAAATCTTTACCATCACTCGAGATACTGATGTCAATAGTTGGATACATTGGTCTTCGCACTATCCTTGTGCAATGGGATTACCATGCATTCTTTCCACCACTGCGGAATCTTCTCTATTCTGAGACTCAAATTCTTTTTATACTCAGACTTAGCTTTCCATACAACAGTTGTGACTTTTCTGGCCTGCTGCTTATAATTTTTCATAATGGAAATGATCCTTATACACAGTATTCTTTCCACATCATCCTTTTCTTATGAATCTCTTTCAGTCAAATGGATGTGTAATAAGATTACACATCAATTTGACTCCTATCCTATTTATTCTTCGAACTCTGGAGACACATTTTGATATTGCATCATTTAAATATTTGTTAAATACTTCCCATGCAGTGTCGATATTCTTCCCAACCAGCAACTGATACCATTGCATTGAACTCAGTATACTCCTCACTTGGTCATAACCTCCTGCTTAGTAGTTCAGCACCTAACCTTTCCTGAATGGAACATTCATAAACTCAGCCACTCCCCAAGTGTGCAAAGCATGATCACTGTCATCTACCGTAGGCAGAATCGTTATGTCTGCCTACAGTAAATGTAACCTTCTGACACTATAATCAAATATAACACTCTTTGACCTTGAATATCAAAAGGCCTGTGAAAGAAATTGAAGACATACTGCTTTTCAAAAAGGATCCATTTTCTTTTAGATTTTTTAATCTTATTTAAAAACAACGGCCATTAATTTTTCAAAGCGAAAACTTACTAATAAGTCAAACAAAATATCACATGGATATTCAAAGGGAGAAGCTCCCTTTGAATGCCTTGAAAGAAATGAGAGAAGCTCCCTTTTGAGAGGAAATTTTTAGCTAACATAAATAGTGTAGGTGTATATAATGGTACTAAGATAATGTGCGGATTGTGCAATTCAAATGCTGAACGAAAAAAAACTGATAGGTGAAGGAATAATGTATTTGATAAAAAGATTTAGTGAAAATTAATGAGAAATTGCCAAAGCTGTCGCACTATTTAATAAATTTACCTGGCTTGAAGATCTGGAAGATTTTGGAAAGAAAAAAAATTTAAGATTTTGGGTAAACATTTCAGGAAATATTTTGACAATGATGAAGAAAGTTTCAAGAAATTTGGTGAAAGAGTGGTACATGTTCAAAGTTTTAGGGAAGCATTTAAACATACAAGACCTTTTTTTGAAAGAACAATGAATATTAGGTCAGGTTTCTATTTCTCTCAAAACTGCTTGAAACTGTAGCCATTATATACCAATAAATAGAAACTCTTTCACACAATGATGTACATCATTGTGTGAAAGAGGTTTTAGTCATATGAATCCTCCACCCTGAATGACTTACTGGTGAACGAAGCCCTTATGTAAATGAGCTGAGTTGTAGCATACATTTTAAAGCCACATTAAAAGAAAGGATATTTTTATGTAATTACATGTAATGTATAATAAGAAATAAAGAAATTACTGTTTGACCACAGATGAGAGAACCCTCGACATTTCTGCACATGGCAGAAGGAGGCTAATCCATTCTGATAATAGGGTAATCAATCCATCTCATGGGATGTTTGTTTATCATTACACATCAGAAAATAAGCTTTTATTTTATGAACATACTAGTTTATAAAGTATAAATATTTTGCTTGTATAACAGTTGAAAAATGAGTACAGCGACAGACAAGAAAGTATGTGATTTCACGTGTTGGTGACAAATTCATACATCTCATATTCCTTTCTTCCCTTCAACATGAATTGACTCTTCTTTGCACTCTGCCGGGCTATGGTTCTCTCAACTGTGGGCAGACAGTATTACTCGTTCATAGCATTTCATTTCTTAAAATATCACCTAGAACAATAAGCATAACAAGTATACGGATATCTTGGGCAAATAAAATGTTTTTGTGGCTAGTCAAGTTAAGTTGTATTTCTGGAGCCTTACTTGTAGTAATATTCTATAAGTCTCTGAGTTGATGAGAGTCTAAAGAAATGCACCAGTATATTTTAAAATTGAATCATTGATTTCTGACTATTCTAAAGAGTTTGTAAGACTTGAATGGCTTTCAAAATAGTCCGATTCAAATCTGATTAATGCAGAATATATAGACATTTGTTCATCACAAAGCAATCACTTTTGTCTGTCTTTGCTTTTTTTTTAATGATCTATCCTGCTAACCAAGAGTAATTATTCCATCTGTTCAACATATCAGGTACCACACCAACAGGAGATGATATACACCACTCAAGAACCTCGAGAGTCCTGGTGGCATTTAATCTTCCTTAGGTAAAGAAACTTGGTTGAGTAGTATGTAGATCTTATATTAAAGGCACAATAGTACATTAGCTATCTTACAAAAATTGAAAAATTTGTATTGTCTAATTAATTTTGTGATATTTCAGCAAATATCCTAATTTACTATTTAATATAAGGTATAAATAATGTGCAAGCACGCATGCACACGCACACACACCTGACAATAAATTCTTTTTCAGGGATTTCTTGAAGATTTAAAAACTTATTTAAAACACTGAACTCAAAAAAATCTAAAACATACCCTTCCATTTGATTTGTAATGAGGGTATCAAGGTAAAGTCTCTTATTTTTCTATTATGCAGAGAATTATGAATTTATTTTTGAAAGTAAATTCAAATTCATACCTGCTTTCCAACCAACAAGCTGTGAGTTTGAATCCTCCATGGGCATGGACTTTCATGAATGTTAAGCATGTGATGAATTTCATTGCCTAATATGAGACCTAGTTTCACACTGGTCTCTAGAAGAGGATTAGGGAATTATTTTTATATATAAATTAAAAACCTTAGCCAACTAATGGTACTAATGTACTACATGTTTACAATCTTTTGCTGAATAAAAAATACCTAATACTTTGCAGTAAGCTTAGGTGCATTTAAGCCAATCAGACATGGGGTGAAATTTATGGTATGAGAAATGTAACTGAAATAGTTACTTTTTTTTAGCACATTGTCACTTTATTCACAAAACAAGCTCTACAGGGTTGCCATTCTTTGAAAACACATATGGATTCATTTCTCAGAAAAACGGAAAAATTAAACAAAGAAAAGAAACATTATTATCTATGTATGGAGACTTTTGAATCACCCTGTAGTATCATTTATACTACAGCAAAGAAGTGCAGTATTGTTCAAGGCTTGATGAATTCAAGTTTCTGGCAAATGCATAAAGAAAATTAGACAGAAACAGAAATTTTAAGCAACGCAGCACTGATGTAGCATAAATAGTAATTGGAAACTAGTTCTGTGTTGAGGTAGAAAGGAAACACTAAGCTAGCAATGAATGCAGACTGAATGGAAATGATGCATACAGAAGACTGCAATGACAGTATTTATGTATGATAACTGCCAACTGTTGAATTCAGGAAAGTGAAAATCCATCTCAGCCTTCAGATTCCATTAATGGAACATTCCTCTGTGCCGAAGTCACTGTATCAGAGACAACATACATGAAGGAAACTGTACAATTATTCAATTCTTTGGATATCACAAGGATGCCTTTTCCAACATGGACTCTTTCATGTTAACCAATGTAAGGCTTCCTGAAAGAGTAGTTTCCAAACAGACGGATAGAGAGAGAGAGAGAGAGAGAGGGGGGAGCTCCATTACACCGTCTCCTAAGTTTCGGTGTTTAGGCTTAGACGTTGATTCTCCATCATTGTGCTGTTTAAGGAAATTGACAATGTAGACTAGAAATAGTCTATAGTGTCATTTTTAATGGATTAATACACTGGTATTAAACACACACACACAGAGACACTTCAGTAACAAACATGGAATGGTACAGATACAGGATGAGCTAAAGCCCTATAAATATGCCACCTATTGGTTTTGGTTGGGTGTTCTTGGCTGTTGGGCTGGCTGGCTCTCATATGAGGGTTTCCCCATATGAGAAGATGTTTGATACAATCATATTTGTTTAGGTTTGGATAATTGGTCAGAGCTGCAGCAGATTCGAGTCTCCTAAATTACCATATTTGATACTGTACACACACACACATTTTGTTATTGTGAGGGTACATAAAAGATCTGATGTGCCAAGCATGCTTTAAGAATGTAGCCAAGCCACACTGACAATCACAGTCTGAGATTCCATCACACTAGATGTGCTTCAAAACATCTTGACTGATATCAATCAGGTCAAAAAGAGTGCAAATATGGAGATCTACTGAAAGCTACCAAAATTTGGTATGTGTTCCAGTCAGTATTCATTTACAGATGTACGGTGAACAGTGAGTGGAGCAAAGATGAATGAAATGCTAAACCCTGGCGCCTGTTATTTTATGCTGATAGAAGAACAAAGCTATGGCAACAAAAACAGGAAGCCATGGAGTCAAAGCTTGGGGAGCATGTTTTCCTGGCACTCCTTAATACCAATGGGGTAAGGGCTGAATGATGAAATCTCCCTGAGCAACAATGTCTACCAAGTATATCCATCCACATTAATAGTATCTGCATGTGATGGCCCTTTTCAACAAGATAATTCACCAATTCACAGAGGCTGTGATGCTCAAGAATGGCTACAAGGACATGATAGTGACTATATTAATGGATTATTCTTTTTGATTACCAGACTTCAATTGAAAATTGGTGGGATGTGGCGAAAATGAAAGATATTTGTGAAAAGGATCCACCACCAAATATAATAGAAGTGCAAGAATTCAGTATATCTACCTGGGGAGGATGCCTGCATCCTTCCCCAGGTAGACCACAGTTCACCTGGATAATGAATGAATGAAGATGGATTGGTAATTTGGCATTTAGCTGGCCAAACTATATTCTTACTGGCTTACACCAACACCAAATGATGGTACAATATGGTGAAATTTTGTACAGGCTAGAACATCACCCAGTGAAGCAAAAAAGCCATCAAAAACTCACGACAGGAACATTTCAATTTGGAACCTCATCAACTTAGGCATGAGGGTGAAAGAGCAGTTAAATAGCTTAACAACAATAAGTCCCAGCAGAGTTAACCCTTTCAGGACCATGGGACATGTGTCCCCACATAAAATTTTAATTTATTTGCAACCCTTTACGTCCATTGGGACACGTATGTCCCATGAAATTCTATAAAAAACCTACGATTTTTCCCTACATAATAATGATGTTTTATGTTAAATAGATACCTAATAGTCATTTTAATACCTAAAAACTTTGTATTACTTCATAAGTCCTTCTGGTCCTGAAAGGGTTAATTAAGGCCAGATTACTAGGATATGGGAGATGAGATTATGACCTAAAAACTGGAAGAAGCCAATTTTCATATCACTACACAAGAAGAGAGATATGAAAGATTGCAAGAAGTATAGAACTATTAGTTTAATCTCTCATGCAAACAAGATTTTATTCAAGTTCATTCTAAATAGGATTGAGGCCAAAGTCGAGGCAGAAATGTCTGAGGAATACACAGGTTTTAGGAAAAGTAAGGGTACTAGAGATCAAATCCTTTGCTTTAGACAGATCATAGAAAAGTATAAAGAATTTAGATATACTATGGTAATGTGTTTCATAGACTATTTTAAAGCTTTGACTGTATTCAACATGTGAACACAGTTTAACTAAGAAGTAATGAAAAGAATAGGTTTTCCTCAACACACTATCAAGTGGGTAGCTAACTTGCACAGTGAGCAAGAAGCTACTTCATGGTAAGAAAACAGGCACTGGATTAACTGATTGGCTTGAGGTTTGAAAGGGAGTTAGGCAAGGATGCGCACTTTCTCCTCACTTGTTTAGTATCTATGCTGAAGACATCGTGTGTAGCATAGGATGAGCTCAAGGATAGGTGGTAGATTGATCAGCAATCTGAGGTATGCTGATGAGACAATACTCCTTTGTAATTTTTTTTTATTTATTCATATGGAGTTTCCTCCCTTTTTCTCCCCCGTCCCTACTGGGGTGAGTTGAGCCGCCCCCCCCCTTCATGGGGGGTTAAGTATTTATGGCTGTAGATCTGTGTGTATTCACAGGGCCAATTTGCCTGTTTGCAGGATGAAAAACGCCAGATAAAGTGGCAGATAAAAACGCTACTGCCTGCACCCAAAACCGACTAACTTGGCTATGGCTGAGAAAGATCCTCAAATTCCTCACATCTTTGACAGGAATCGAACCTGGGACACTCCTACCCCAGTCATATGGTTGTGAAGTGCACAATCACTAGGCTAACCGTGCGGACACTCCTTTGTAATGACAAGGAAGAACAGAGGACTTTAGCTCAATCCAGGCAAGACAAACATTACGGTTCTCAAGTGAAATACAGACAGGGAAGCTCCTGAGAAACAAGTGTACCTTAATGTAGAAAGAATTGAGGAAGTCAGCAAGTTCGAGTACCTGGGATCCATTATTAATGTGAAGAATTGTTGTTCAGAAGACATCAGAAGATTAGTAATGCCTAAAACAACAGTCAGAGACTTGTCTAAAATCTGGAAGGATGAATCTATCTCCACAAGAACAAAGTTGAGGACTGTGGATGCAGCTGTTTTTCCAACAGCAACTTACAGATGTGCAACTTGGAACCTAAAAAAGTCTGATAAGAAAAGAATAGCTGCCTTTGAGATGTGGTGATACACAGAAGGTCATTGAGGATATAATATACTGAAAGGTTGAAAAACAGATGGGTGCCAGAAAGGATCGGCAGAACTTTAAGGCTCCTTAAGGATATTGACAGAAGAACTTCTCAAAACAATAATAGAAGGTCAAGTTCCTGAAAAAGTAAGAAGGGGATAGATACTCAATGAAATGGATATGGATGATGCATCTGGAGTGATTATCTTCAGAGAGCTGAAGCCTCCAGAAAAGCAAAAAAAAACAGGACCACTTGGAGAGGACTGGTGTGGCACATCATTGAGCAACAGATGGATGGATCAAAAACTTGAAATGCAGAAAATCAACTGGAACTGATGATGTTTAACAGAAAATGATGAAATATGAAGGTATAAAAATTTTACAGTTGTTGCACTGTATAATTTAGAAGATCTGGTCTGAGGATCCAATTCTACAAGATCGCTCATAGTATCTATCTATAAAATGAGAAATAAAACAATGTAAATTAACCTCACTACCAGCCATGCTGGATGAAATAGTGATACCAAATTGCACTTCTTATCCATGTTATTCAATAGATTTACAGAATCATATCTAGATTTTGCTGGACATCATGGCCGGTTGGGTGTTAAAGATACCAAGAAATTATAAACTTGGTTTAATCCTTTATCCAAGTGTGAGCAAAGGATCAAACAAAGTATATAATTACTTTATAATTTTAATTTATACTATACGGTATGTTATATTTATACCAAGTGGAAAAATTTCCAACAACTTTCTCTAATCCAGAGTATTTTAATAATAAGTGTGACACCTTTTATCTACTCTGATTCCCTGCTCTGATCCATATGAAAATATGATTTCTGCATTACTTCAACCTTAGTATCACCTCTGGGTCTGGCTCCGACCGATGAGTCAATAAAGTTCAAAACCGGTCTGGGTAGTGACCCTTCCCATAATACATAGCATTATGCACATGTCCGCAAGGAGATGTGCTTTGCATTATGGGATACTAAGGCAAGTGATGTGAAGTCATTAGCTTCTTTATATGAGTTGCTCCAGTCCAGAAAATAGTTCAGGCACAAACTTGTTTGCTTACACTTGGATAAAGGATTAAACCAAGTATATAATTTCTTGGTATGTTTAATTTACTTACTATTATAATAACTGAATTAACTCACGTAAAATATTCTTTATTAGTAGAATTTTCGCCTGAGTATCACAGGCATCATCAGTACAAGTAGAAAGGCTAATTTAAACAATAACTGATATATATTCACAAAGTGCCCCCTAAGTAGCTAAGGTTAAATTTCCTAAATTTATTTAATTTTTTTTTAAAATAAAATAAATAAAATTTATATATATATGTGTATACAATTACAAAAGTTAAGAAAGATTTGCTGATTTATAGAGTACTATCTCCCACAAGGAGGAAAGAAGTAGACCATCAGATCTGTTTAGGTTAGGGGAGTGAAGTAACATTTCACGTTTCTTTGTAAAGCTGTTCCATGAGGAACTGACTTTTGTGAATGACTTTTGTCTTGTTCCACTGAACTCTATGTCTAGTGTTGATGGCATGCTCTGCAAGTCCAGACTGTTCAGGTTCAGGGTACGACTGAATATACGACTTGTGTGGTCTTCTAACCGGATCAGAGCAGATCTTCCTGTTTGTCTGAAATATGATAATCCACAAGAGCAGGGAATCTGGTAGACACCTGGATAGCTGAGATGTGGGAGCTTGCCTTTTAGAGACATGAGGAATGTAGAGATTTTTCTGATGGGTCAAAAGGCACAAATATTTAATGGGTTTAACACTTTAGCTATGCATTCGCTAACACCTTGCACATAGGGGATAGGTATATGCGCTGTTTCTTCTGTATTTGAAGAGGATGCTGAAACATGACTACTTAAAGCTCTTTTTATGAAGGAATTCTTATAACCATTGGATATGAAGGAGGAATTAATATATTGTAACTCTTCTTGTAATAGTTCTTCTGAAGAACTATTACAAGAAGAGTGGGCTCTATGAACCAGTGTTTTTATAGTACCTGCCTTTTGACTAGGATGGTGATGTGATTCAGCATGTACCGGCCTGTATGAGTCTCCTTCCTATAGACTGTGAATTGTAGGTTACCATCTGATTGGCAAAGAATTAAGAGATATAGAAAGGCTAACTGCTTATTTACTTCTACTTCTAGGATGAACTGGATCCTTGGATGAAGTGCCCTTCCATATGGCAAAAACGTCGTCCACATGTCTGAATTAAAGGTTATTACGTCTGGGTGCACATTCCAATGATCATTTACCACGAAGGTGGTAAATGATCATTGGAATGTGCAGCATAAAGACAGATTGAAAGAGTATAATTTGCAAAGCCTTGTGAATAGGAGGAGGAGGAGGACGGGGGGGGGTGGGGGTGGAGGTGGCATGATCGAGATGTACAAGTTGGCTAGAAGTTATCAGGTGAACATCGAAGAGATTTTTCACAGAATGGGAGAAGAGAGGGTTAGAACAAGAGGCCGTTTCTGAAAACTGTATAATGAGGATATCAGGAGCAGATTCTTTGCATGGAGAGATAGTTGGTGAGTGGAATGTACTGCCTGAGTGTGTTGTGAATGCAGATTCATTGAATAAATTTAAGATACAGGTGATTGAGCTGAGCTTTCTTTGTGTACCTTCCATGATGCATCACAGACTCCCTGGAACTCAGATGCTAATAATAATAAATTTAATATATATATATATATATATATATATATCATTAATTTTGTGTATTTTATTTTGCTTCATGGAATTTTTATGAGAAGAAGAAAACAGACTGTCATTCCAAGCAGAACCGCAGGATGGGCAGAGATTTAGTCACACCCATGATGAGTGTGACTAAATTCGCCAAAAAAAAAAAAAAAAATGATGACAAGATCAAAGTCAATACTTACAGGCAGTTAGATAATGATACCACATGGGGGTAATCATAACAAAACCAATGTTCTAATAAAAGATCTCTGTAATTGGCTTAAGGATATTATTATTATTGTTGTTTTTTATTATTATTATTATCATCCAAGATCCCATGGAGTCAAAGACTCATCTAGGAGGCTCTTTTATCATACATACAGCTCATCATACCGTGCTTTAAACACTTAAATTCTCTGCAGATACCATGCTCTCAGGCAAAAGCATTCCAATCATTCACAACTCTGCTTTAAAAAAACATGCTTCTCACACTCTCTTTATACAGTTTCCAGGGATGACCTCTGGTTCTCTCCTGATCTCACACTGTTTTCTGTAGAACCTCTCCAACATTGATCCTATAACTTGTAGGTCTCTATCATATCTCCCCTCTTTCTCCTATCCAGCAGACTCTGCAAATTGCACCTTCTCAAACTTTCCTCATATTCGAAATTCCAGAGGTTAGAAACTACCCTCAGTCAGTCGCCTCCAGCCCCTTTCCAATATCTCTTTGTCCTTCTGAAAACCAGGTGACCAAATCTGGGCACAGTAGTCCATGTGTGGCCTAATCAAAGCCTTATAAAATGGAACAAGATTTTCCCTACTTCTACAAGTCGGTGTCCTCTGCATCATTCCCAGAAGCCTTTGTGTTGTCTTCACAATTTTGACAATGCGTCCTCTAAATTTCAGATCCTTATCCACTATCACCTAAGATCTCTTATTTCCTCCACATCTGACAATATATCCTCACCACGCATAAATTCTACATCCCATCTTTGTTTCCCAAATTTTAAAACCTTACATTTTGCAACATTGAACTCACATCCCCATTCCCAATCACTCTCAATTAATTCAAGTCTTGTAAAGCCACACTATCTTCTCTACTTTTCATGGTTCGTCCCAACATCTGCAAACAACTGAATATCTTCATCCAAATTTTTGCCAATATCATTAATATACAAGTTAAACAGTAATTGCCCTAAAACAGACTCCTGAGGAACACCACTAGCGACTTTCCTTTCCCTGAATATCGCTCCCCCATACACAACTTGTTGATGCCTATTAGATAGCCAGTCTCCAATCCAACGAACTAATCTAATATCATTAATATATTAGATATTATCAACCCCATCTGCTCTAGTTTGACTATCAACTTATCATGCGGTAATCTATCAAAAGCCTTTGCGAAATCTAAGTATATTACTGTGTATCCTTCTCTGTCCAAGGAAGCAGTCACCTTATTGTAATAAGTAGATTACTAAAACATGACTTTCCTTTAGCAAATCCATGCTGTCCATCAAAGATAATACCATTGTTGTCAACCCAATTCTGGATCCTAGTTCTCACAAACTTCTCCAACAACTTAACCACAACACCTGAACAGATAGGCCTATAGTTTGATGTTTGAGCTCTATCACTTCCCTTATGCAGCAGCACAATCTTATCCTCCTTCCACCCCTTAGGAACTTGACCAAGTTCAAAACTCATATTAAAAAAAAATATGTTAAGGCAGGTGTCAACTCCTTGGCACATTCCTTCAGAATACATTTTGATATATTATCAAGTCCCACAGCATTATTAACATCAAGTTTGCTCAACTCCCAAGACACCTCTTGCTCACTTACAGTCAGTCTCTCCTCCCCATCATCAACTGCTCTCAATTTCTCCATGAAGTCACATTTGCAAGATTGAAAGACGTTTATGAACTGCTCATTAAGTATCACCCACCACATCTTCCGCAACAGCTATCTTTATATCATTTCCTTCAATCATTGTCATTCTTCCATAATGAGTCTTTCTTTTGCTAGCTACATATCGAAATAACTCCTTAGGATTCTTTTTGGCTTCATTAGCTAACTGCTGTTTATACCTCACTTTTGCTACCCTTACAAGTTACCTGCCTTGCCTAGTCTTTGCAATCCTCATGGAATTGGCTATTACCACTTCTCTTATGCTGCCTCTATAATGCCCTCTTTCTCTGTATCGCATGCTTAATTCTTTATTCATCAATTTCACACCTACCTTATTTAACCTTCTGAACCTTGGAATACATTTAGACATTGCATCTATTAGATAGTTCTTGAAAATACCCCCCAAGCTGCATTGATCTCTTTTCCAGCTACACCTGCAAGCTGTCTCCTGAGCTCTTCATAATCACCCCCCCCCCCACCTCTTGTAGTTCCACATATACCCTTTTCTCACAGAGGTCTTCACACTGCTGGCAACCACCCAGGTAATCACCTCATGATCTCTCACCAATTGGTGGGTAATTGGACACCTCATTTATAATTACATCCTCTGATGAGATGATCAAATCCAAGAGCCTCAATTCTCATGTACCCTCTGTTACCTACTGTCTGAGGTAGTTATCCCTCAAAAACTGAAGAAACTCATTTTCTTTACTTCCAGTTGCTATCTCATCATTCCAGTCTATATTGCCATAATTAAAATCGTCCATAATGATCGCTCTTTTCTTACTTGCTAGGCTAATTTGATTATACATTTCATAGTCGCTACCATCCACATTACCAGGTCTATAACAACATCCAACCAAGTATTTCATTCTATTCACCTCTATCTCACACCATACTGCCTCAAAACCACTGGCACTATTTCCGTCTTGCATCTCTACTTTGTATGGACACAACTCTTTCTCTATCATCGATAGCACCCCCCCCCTCCCTTTTCACTCCTTCTATTCTCACGAAACACATCATACCCTTCCATCTCTCTCTCTATTCCTGTCAGGATGTCGTCCTCATCTAACCATGTCTTCAAGTTCAACTGCTTCTGCTTGATCCCAGGTCATCCCATTCCTTTCCACACATGCATTCACATCCACTTGGAGCATCCACTTTTCTCACACTGTATACCCCCTGTCCACCCTGAGCCTTCCTATTTGCCTGTTCCTCTTGCACACCCATTCTCTCATTTTCCATACTCATGCCACTCACTTCCTCATTCATAACCACCTTTTCAATCTCTCCTGTCTTACTCTCTCTCTCACTCTTCTACATCATTTTCCACTTGATCGGATTCATTCTCTTTACTCACTTCTCTACCTTCCAGCAGCAGTCTCTCCAAGCAACCCACACCAAAACCACTCAAATGCAGTCCATCTCTCATATAGTTCACTTCGTCCTTCAAGCTCATTCCAAACATTAACTGTATTCCTTTCTCCTCACACATTTCAGCTAACATATCATTCATAATCCTTGCTCTCTGCCTCATCTCACCACTGTCATACCTAGGCAACATGCTTACCACCCTTCCTATCACACTATTCTCTTTTATCCGTATAGATATCAGGAGGCTATGCAGCCTCCTGATATCCATTCTGACATCCTCTTTGTTCTCTGTTAAGTCATTCGTACCTATTAAAACTATCAACTCCTTTGCTAGCTTCCTTCTCATATCCAATGCCTCAATCACTCTACTCATTTAACCACCTGGAAAACGCACCTTGTGCATCCTCTCATCCAGCACACCTTTAATAATGGAGTCACCATACAATGCCACACGCTCTTATATTAAAGCACAAATCCCTTCAACACATCCAGTCATCCCATGTATCTATGGTGTAGCTAAAATACACAAGGATGATGTTCCATTTAGGACTTACTGTGGATGCCAGACATTCACCCATGTTACTTTAAATATTTATCTACTCTTCAGTCTCCACAAAAGTAGTAGAAACATCATATAAAAATTCCAAACTTCAAAAACAAACCAAAGGACATTAAATGATCTCACAGACATTATGACCAGTTTGGACATTACTAGGCTGTTTATCAACACTTCCGGCATACTAATCTTCTACCAGACATTGTCAAACTTCAAACACTACCTAGAAAACACTTTCTTCCGGTTCAAGACCTCTAATTACAAAGAGAGAGAAGGCCTACCAATAGGCAGGTCCATTTCACCACATTTGGCAAATATGCACATGACTCAGACTGTAGCTTTGACACGTGAGTGACATTTGTCATTGGCCAGGATGTGAAGAAACCCTCAACAATTTTACAGAATTTTTCAACAGTTTAAACCAAAAAATCCAATCTAATGTTATCAAAACCAAAGGTCTCATCTTAAATCAACTTTGGTCAGCATATAACAAAGACCTACATATTGATGAATTGGGCTACGAGAGAAGTTACACAGGACATTGCAACAATGAGCCATGCATCTGACATCTTCATACTATAATCAATATCTGGTTTATGTTCATTTGATGAATAACAGTTATTACCTTAGAAATTTTTCTGCTAGTACCTTTTTTCTATTTGTATTTAATCTGAAGATCTACATGCCAAGGTGTACAAAACTAGTACTTAAATATTTTTCTTTCTAATAAGTTGTAAGTCATGCTCATCAGACAAAATAAGTAAAGACATTTCAAGCCAAACTTGTGATACTTCCTTATCTGCTCTTCCTAACTTGGTATCTATCAAGTGTCCTGCAGTTGCATTACATCCTACTATGCCAAACTGAGATGACTTACATAAGAATCTCTGAACACAAAAACTTCATCCACTACCATTACTATGATTGCTGCTAGAGAATATGCATAACTATGACTTGGATATCTGCTAAAATCTGGTGGGAAGAAAAGCCACTTTACCTCACAGAAATGGCAACGTGACATTGCCGAAATATTGGAAGTGTATTAAAATTTATTTTAATGTATATTGTTAAATTGTGAATGAAGCTATGTTATGTAATTTATTATTTTTCATTCACATTTAACATTGCTTATTAAATATTAATCATGACTTATATAAAATTATTTATTATTCCTTAATTAGGAATTACTAATTAAATATTTATTCAAACCCTGACCTATTATTAATTTATAAAATAATAAAGTGTATAGAATTTTGTATAACCAAATATATATGATGTAACGTAAAGTGTTATTTTATATTTAACTGTATACGTAATCGAAAGGTTGATGAAGTAGCTTAAATATTATGTTGTTCTTATTTGTAAAATATTTAATGTTATGTAATCACAAATGTAGTAGTAACAGAGCATACATTACATTAGCGAAATGTTTACGTTTAGTCTGTTGTCATGGAGACGCACGCGTAAACAACCACGAGGGAAGAGAGCGTGGCGTTCGAACGTAAGGTGGGAGTGAAGGTCATATAGGAGATAGGGAGAAAGAGAAAGAACAGGGAAGGTCATAGATAAGATAGAGAGGAAGAGAAGAATTATTATTAAGAAGGAGGAGAGAGTTTTGCGGAACCAAGATTATATAATCCTCAGGGCAGAAATTTATGAGTGTAGTGTTCGGAAGTGAACCTATAAGTAGTGAAACATAAAGTTTAATGTTATAAGCGAAATCTGCTGTTGTTATGAAGAAAGGTTGATGCCGTTATCAGATAAAAGGAAACTGGACAGTCAATGCGAAAATTCTGATTAGTTCCAGTTAATCTGGATTACGATTAAATTCTATGTTGCCCTAGGAAAAGGTTATATTGATTACTTGGAGAAAAGTGAATAAGAATAGATATCAGTACCTAATTACTGTTGTTTGGAATAGTGAAGTGCGACTAACAGTAGTATAGTTTGAACTGTGGAGAAATTTTATTATGTGTGTTCCGCTAATGTTAATTAAGTTAATTCATAAGTGCTCTCTCAATAATTTGATGTGTTGAAGAAATTGTCTGGTAAGAGTAGTTGTATAAGTTTTTCTATTCTAGCATTAACTGTAATATATCTCCGACGCTCAAGGACCGGAATATATTTGCTTGGAATATTGCTTACGTGGTTTATTGCCTGCTGTGAATATAAACATTGCGCTGATAGATTTGTGAAGACTGAATAAATGTGAAATTGTTATATTAACTTGAGATAAGAAGATTTGTGTTTTATTGGGACTGTGAATTGTATATGAAAGTTAGAACATTGAATTAGCATGAGTGACTCAGGAACGTGTATTAAGTTAATTGTATAGTTCAATTTTAAAAATAGAATTCTTGTATTTGTTAACCATATCATATATTAAATGTTTTATTTTGTTGATCTAAATATTGTGTTTGCCTGAATTCCTTATTATTGCACCGTTCATAAATATTCGAATCTTGCGGGAACCCCAAGTAAAAATGATAATAAATAATTCGGCCTAATGAGATGACTGCTAACCTAATTTAGAACTGATCCTACTATTTATATAGACTAATCTAAGAATAGGGTGGCGCAGTATAAATATAAATTTCCCTACTTTTGGATCGGTGATCATTTCGTGATTAGTTGTATTATTCATAAAAGTGACTTGAAACTAAATAGATTTAGAACACGACACGAAAAAAGTCGTCACGACAATATCCTAGTATCCGTTGTAATTTCCTTAAGCTATTTAGTAAAAAAAAAAAGAAACATTCCTGTAGAAAACTTTACCTCACATAAACAATTAAAAGAACCTTTCCTTGAATCTACCTCTGCCATGAAAAATTCCATAAATTTTGGTGCAAGTGCCTCACATATGAAAAATGTTCATCCCAGACCATCAGCCAAAAGCATCTAATCAAGCAGGTCCATTAAGTAATGCAATTCAACTTTGGGCCTTGCCTTGTTCCTTCACTTCAGTCTCATTTACTCAAGCAAACTCTGTGTGCTTATGTCATACATTTGTTCCCCAACTTTGGTGAAATAAAGGAAATGGTAATTAAATAATTTTAGGTAATACATCTACATTATTATCACCTTTTAATTACCAATATGAGTTACAATTAACATATAAACTTGAACATCAAACAGATTGTTTGTCCTAGTCTTGATTCTACATCAAGACTACATAAATAATAAGGCTTGCAGCAATGCTTTCTGTGAGCCCTTGACACTGCATTAACAAGATAAGATCACAAACACAGGACAATGCTTACGATTCGAGAAAGCTGTTCTGTTATCAAGAGTTAATGTTTACTGCAAGTAGTGTGACACTTCAATGGAGCCCTGTAGGAGTCTAGGCTAGGAGGGAGTAGATTCCACTTAGCTTTTCTGAGACAAAAGTAGTGTAGGTCTTTTAGCATAATAAACTTCTAAGTTGCATCACATACTTTTCCCATGCTAAAGAAAACTGAAAAGCGATTTTTCTAAATGACAAATAGAAAATCACTAACTCAAAAGTTAACTTTTGAGTTAGTGAGCTTCGCTACAAAGTTTGCTTTGATTATTTAATGTCTAATAAAATCATTCTATGTTTAATAATTTAATGGAAGCCAGATTATGTCCTGGCTGAAAAGTTGCTGCTTTACAGAAACCATAAGAGACTAGCTGCTTGAGCAAGCTCTTGCATAAAGCAACTAGTCAGTGCCACTGGAAAGAACCAAATCTTTTGATCTTTATCTGACTTGGATCCCTATAATTCATTTCCAAAAATCTGGAGATTCATTCTTATAGAATGATTCTGTTATAGAGAAGCAGATGATCCATGGAAGATAGGGGTAGCAGTTTTATCAGTTTTATAATGGATGTCATGTGCTGCAGCTTCTGGACATTAAAGCAGAGCAATTTTTAGTTCTTTGTATTTCTCTTTGGAGAAATACATATTCAACTGTTAAAAGTAGACAGCTTTTGAAGTTTTTCCTTCTTTGCATTTTAGGAGCATGAATTTGAGAAAGGAAGAAAATGATGTTTTCTCAAAACTCTCCCCAAGAGTACCTGTAACTGCTTTTGAATCAGCAGTTGTCCAGTCACTGTGTTTCAGGACAAAGTGAGTGGTGGTATATCTGTCCTTCATTTTCCAGATCTTGTTCCAGCCTGTTTTAGTGTTGGTCAATCTAGTTATCAACAATGTAAATTGGATCCAATAGTTCCCTTGGCTCTGATGACAGGTGTAATAAGAACAATCACAATCACATAAAGGTACCCCAAGCTATTTTTTTTTTCTTCATGTGCATTCAGGATTCAAACACAGTTTGGAAGAATGTGTTTTTTCTGATTGTGACAATGTAAAAGAGTGGATATCATGGGGAAAATAATCGCTCTATAAAATTTTTCTATTTCCAAATTAGGCAGCAGAAAGATGGATGGAGAACACAAGCTTAAGTCGATAACAGAAAATTGTTCAGATATGGATATGGAAGATTATGCTGCTGCCTGTATTAAAGGAGGAGATATATAACAAAAAAAAGGAGGAGGGATTACTGTTCAAGCATGTACTCTACAACCTTCTCTTTAATATTAGTGTTCTACCCTACAGAGTATTATGGACATTTAAATTTCCCATAATGAGAATGAGGAGAATAATAATTGCAAAATGAGATCATTAAAGTTATCCTCAGAAATATCAGTACCAGGTAATATAGCAATAAGAGGTCCAAGTGAATAGAGATGACAACTGCAGCTGTCAGCCTGGGCATTATTAATAGCATATAGCATATCTAATGTCTGACCAATAGGCTGCAAGTTCAAATCCCCCTGTGGAATTTTTTTTTTTTTTTTGGTCTTTAGGTGGGAGCTGAATTTCATCACCTGGTGCAAGACCACCACTTTGCTTAACTGATAGCCTGAAGTAGCTTAAAAAAAGTTTCCCCATTTGCTCTCTCAAGCAAGGTTTTCAGATTATGTAAAAAAATAAATAAAAATAAACATATATAAAATTAATAAAAACAGAAAAGAATCCCTTAGTCCACGAACAGTACTATTATACTATAGGTTTACAACCTTTCTTGAATGGAAATTACATAAAAAATAAAATGTTGGCATGAAAAATTGTTAGGATGGGATATGACTGCCCACAAAGGAGATAACTCTTCCACAGGGAGATCATGTCCTTGCACATGATCATAGCACACCATAATATCAGAGGCAAATTCTCAATACTTGATATGCTTCATTAATTGAGAAAGAAGTAATATTTTTTTGTTAATAAATGCATGCATTTATAAGAATTCCATTTAGTCTTTTATTTTTGTAGACAGAAGACGTCTTAAGCTTGCATGGCAATAATTGAGCTTTGCATTGTGTATTGAAGGCTGATGCATGCTTGACTAGTCAAAGCTACCTTGGCTTGCTCGGTTGTAGGAACTTCCAGGTCCTCACTGCAGCACTGTGATTTCATGCACGCGCATAGCCATTTCCGCTCCCTTCACTCGTCTTAAACACAAGGCCATACGCAGTCAATGTAGTTCTAGCTAGTGAGCTTCAGCTAGCCTTTACAAGTCTGCATGTTGCTTGGGGAAATTAAGTAACAACCAACTTTTAATGACGATGCTACTGACCAGTTCATAAAGAAGAACAGTAGGGTAGAATTTGTATTCAGTAGCTCAATTGAAAAAGATAGAATATCATTTGTAAAGTAAATGTTGTATTTGTATGATTAAATGTACATGAATTTCAAAATATAGAGTTTTAAATGGTCAGTAATTCATTATTCCACTAATCAGACTTCAATCACACCTCTTACTCCCTAAATGATAACAAGAGCAAGCGTGAATTTCAAGACCAGCATTCGCCTCAGCACACTGTGATGACCAAATACCAATAAATAAGTAAGTATTCACAATACCTAGTAATGATAATGAAGCAAACTTACCTGTGCAAAAGTGCATGGCTGCATGTGAAAGAGAGAACTTACATAAAAAAAACTTCTACCTTTGTGTGTGTATGTGTGTGAGAGAGAGAGAAAAAAAGAGAAAGATGTGTTTCTACTTTAATTCAGGGACTCTCAAACCATTAAGCATAAAATCGAGACCACCCATATTGAGAAATTTTAAAAATACAATTATAAAATCTACTGCTGTAAATATTTAGAAACAACTATGCTACATAAAACTGATAATATATCACCATAAAAATTCTTAACTTGTAAAATAAAACAGGATTAGTAATTTTGGTACCTAATAGATAAGATTGTTCCAGCATACTACCATATACTATTCAACATATATTTATGTTGAATTGTTGCTAACAGACCAATGTAACACCTACAAGTTACTATGTAAAATTTTGTATAGTTGAAATAGATTAATAAAAATTACTTGTTCTAAATTAGAAATTATATTGATAATAAAGGCATTTTTCAATGTAATATTATGAAAATATATAGAGAAAATTATCAAATTTATATGCATATTTTATATGTCAGTTATACATATTAAACACAGCTATACTTTGAAGACGTGCTCTAGAGCACACTCCTAATTAAATTAATTTTGTCGAAAGAAATTGTTGAAGATTTGGGAGACTCTCTTCCTTCATCAGAAACAAAACAAAATCAGCCACACATACACTCCTGACTGCACCAAAGAAAGCAGTCAGGACATAAGGAAACTAGCTTGAAATTTCACACTCTTACTCATTTCTTCATTGTCATTTAGTGATCACAGTGTGATAGCTCTAACTTTGAGATGCCTCAGTAACTGAAGCTGAAATATTAGTAATAAGGTATTATTATTATTATACAGGTATCCACGGGGTCCAAAGATTCCCCACAGAAGATCCATTATTCACACTATATCATACCTCTCCTTAAACTTATTCACTGATGAAACACTGACAACCACCTGTGGCAACCTACTCCACCCATTCACCACTCTCTCCAAGCAAAAATCTAGTATTAACACCCTTGCTAAACATGCTCTTACACAATTTTCACATATAACCGTCATTTTCTCTCATTCTGCCATGTACTGATAAAAGTCTTCAGTATCAATTCTGTAATCTAAAACCCCTTTAATAACTTATATGCTTCTATCATATCACCTCTTTCTCACCTATCAGCTAGTTTTTGAAATGCCCACAGACCTTCAATCTTTCCTCATAAGAAACATTCTACAGACCTGCAACAACCTGTTACTCACCTCTGGATCCATTTCACAAAAGCAATTTAAGCAACCAAGTCTGTGCACAACAGTCTACATATGGCCTTATTAAAGCCTTATAAAGGAGAAAAATAACCTCCCTATTCTTACTTCTTAGTGTGTGTGTTTCAAAAACTTCGTATCTGAGGTGCTGTTTTGGCTATATTTACAACATGCCTTCTAAAGTTCAACTCCTTGTCCACAATCACCCCCCCCCCCCCGTCCTTGACCTCATCAGTTTCCTGCAGTTCAGTTCCATCATACATAGCTTGTGATCTCTTCTTCCCAAAGTGCATCTGCACATCACCTCCACTGATTGACTGCTCTTACCAGTTTAGCATCATCAGCAAACAACTGAATATTTCCTGTCAAATCATTTCCTATATCAGTGATGTACATATTAAACAACAGAGGACCAAGTATGGAGCCCTGTGGCACTTACCTTCTCCTGGACTCAACTCCTCCATAAACTACTGTTTGTTATCTGTCCATCAGCCATCCTCTAACTCAAATTACCAGATTCATATCCTTCTTCGTTTCCTCCAATTTATGCAATTGAACTCTATGTGGAATCCTGTCACCTTTGCCTTTGCAAAATCTAACAACATCACTGAATAGTTAATTCCCTTATCCAACTCCATTATCACTATTATAAAAAGTAAGCAAATTACCAAGGCAAGACATTAAGCCTTTGATGTAATGCAAAATTTATACTGCTGGGAGAAACATCTTTCTCACAAATTTGTGAAATATGTATAAATGCAAGATATATAAGACCCTTATAGTGCATACAGTAGCATTAGATCTGTTTTTTCTTTTTCAATTAACAGTCAGAATGGTTGTAGAAAGAACTCTACAACCATTCTGTATGAATGGTTGTAGAGTTCTACAACCATTCATTTGCCAGAGAAAGAACTCTACAACCATTCTACAGAATGGTTGTAGAGTTCTTTCTCTGGCAAAAACAAACAAACCAGTCAAGAATGCACATAATGAAAACCATACCAAACCATGAATTATCAGTATCAAAATTATGTTTATAAAGTCAAGTTACTTGGCTGTAGAAGGTCACTGGGATTTAATACATAAAGAAAGAGAAGCAAGATATATGTAATTTAAAATTTCATACTATAACTGATGGACAAAGCTTAATGGAATTAGAACTATCCCAATGTTATTAATCTGCAAAACTAATAAAGCTAAGACTGAAGCTATCCATCTCTCGTGTATTTACTATCTCCCTCCTTTCACTGTCATTTATTATGGTAAATACTGTGAGTTGCCACATATGACAAGAGAACTCAGGTGGAAGAATGTGGAGGAGAAAAAATGTGCAGCATGTTGATATATGAAACGATTTTGATGGTCAAAATGCCTTGTAGTTACAGGATGGATTACACATGAATAGGTTTAGTGTTACTGAAAAATTGCTGTTCATGAAAGAATGAACATGAATAGTAAGGGAAACTAGATGTACCTGGGTGGCTGTATGGAAGTTTAAACATGTGCTTCAAGCTAAAGAGGTTGAAATTTGAGTGCAGCAAAGAGTTAAATTACATTAAACTACATTAAACATCTTAATGGAAAAACATCATGAATTCAACATAGAAACAAACATAACATTTGTGTATTACTAGAAAGCCTTTGACAAAGTCTTAAGGAACAAACTGTAGACTGTACTCAAGATTTGAATATTCCAAATCAGCTGCTTGCTGCAATAACATGTATCAAAACAACCAAATAGGAATCAATGAAAAAGTTACAGAATGGAAATCAATAAACAGAGGGATCTGTCAAGGATGTCCAATGTCACCACTCTTATTTAATGTAATTTTATATAGATGAAATAGTAAAGAAATGGAAGAAAAACCAGCATTTAAACTGGATCGTGGAACTATACTTGTTTGCAGATGACCGATAATTGCAGCAAAAAGTGAAGATAAATTCCAAAGATCAATATACTCTTTAAACATAATGGCTAATAAATTTGGAATGCAAATAAATCATGATAAATCATCATAAAGCACAAAAACCATGGCTTTTAAAGGACCATCTCCAGTCACAAGAAATCATGAGTGGAAAAAAAAAAAATTTAGAAGAAATTAACTGCTTCAAACACCTTGGATGTGCTATATCATATGCAAAAAGAAGCTGATATGATATCAAAATTTCAAATTTTCTAAAGATAACAGGAATGATCAATAATATTTCCAAACCTAACCAAGTTCAAAAGCATACAACGATTGACTGGCCATTAAGTGGCGTTTTATGTGTACAGAGAAGTTATTAGTGCACTGCAAGGATCAATAATAATAATAAAACTTTTTCATATTTTAGTTGATAATGTTAGGTTAACTTATAGTTTTTGTTTTAAATGGATTTAAACTTACAAGTTACTTACAAGCTAAATAACTCACTGACTGTGTTATTTAGCTTGTAAGTAAACCTTGTTGAAAGTTTATGGTTTACTTGTATATGGAAATATAAGTTCTGCATTACTTCAACCTTGGTATCAATTCTGGGTCTGGTTCCCACTGATGAGACCTCAATAAAGATCAAAGCTGATCTGGGTAGTGACCCTTCCCATAATGCATATCATTATACATATCCATAAGGATATGTGCTTTGCATTATGGGATACCAAGGCAAGTGATGTGAAAGTCATTAGCCTCTATATACAAGTTGCCTGGTCATTAAGTTGCTTCATCCGCAAACTTTGTTTGCTTACACTTGGATAAAGGATTAATCCTAGAATTATATTTTCTTGGCATCTTTAATTTACAGTAAAACCAAGTGGAAAAACTTAACATCTCTAATCCAAATCCAGAGTATTTTAGGAATAAGGTGTGACACCTTTCAGCTACTTGTATATGGAAATATGACTTGTGCATTACTTCAACTATGGTATCACTTCTGGGTTTGGCTCCCATTGATGAGACCTCAATAAAGGTTGAAACCGGTCTGGGTAGTGACCTACCCAGACCGGTTTCAAAGCCGATCTGGGTAGTGACCCTTCCCATAATGCATATCATTATACATTTCTGTAAGGATATGTGCTTTGCATTATGGGACACTAAAGCAAGTGATGTGAAGTCATTAGCCTCTATCTACAAGTTGCCAAATCATGAAGTTGCTTCACGTGAAAACTATTTGCTTATACTTAGATAAAGGATTAAACCAAGAATATAATTTCTTGTTTAATTTTTAATATGATGTTTAATTTAAAGCATGTTTAAATTAAAGTAAACCTTGTATTTATTTATTTAATTATTATTATTTTTTTGTTTAAATATGATATAGTAGCCATAAATATCAATGGTAGGATAGAAAATATCCAAATTAATGTTGAATGTGTGGCCGTGGTTAGAGAGGAGAACGAAATGGAGATAAAGAATAAGGCACTTGAATGTTATCCTTCATAGGACAGAAGCACAGAAATACATAAAGAACTAAAATACTCAGTATTGGACAAAGAATATACGAATACCAAAAGAAGTAGACTGAACATATTGAAAGAAAGGACAGTTCAAAACTATCCTCCCCCCCAAAAAAATACTCTGATACTACCCAATTGGAGAATATAGAAGTCAGGGATAATCAAGGAAAAGATGACAGGAGACTAGAACAGGCCACTGAGCCTAAATCCATGAAAGAATGATATTTAGTAAATAAAAGAAGATATTGCAGTCAATGTTCTAATTGAATGTTCAAGGAAATGCTGAATGGAAAATTTCATCTTCTGTCTTAAGGACACTGGATTATTATGGAAAAAGCAAGTGGCAAAATTTGAAACTGTAAAGTGGTTTAACATGAAGAGCTCTACTTAGATTTGTTGTTTATGAAGTAGTAAAAGAAACTTCTTTCTCTGATACAAAAATTAGCAAACCGTGCATCAAATAGAACTGCAAGAGTATTTATACTTCAGTGAGATAGGAGGAATAATATTGTATGCTACATAAGCGAGATAAGAAAAAAAAAATGATCTCATGGAAAAGAAGAAAATTTTTTATATTTCTGGAAAAGACCCTAACAAGGAAACTGACTCTGGTGAACATTTTTGTTGTGAAAATAAGTTGTTTAGTCTGGTAGACATGATTAAGTATATGTCAAAACAATCCAATAATAGAATGAGTCAGAGAATGATTGATTTAATAATTTTGGATAAGAAATTCTTTGATGATTAGATTTATTTTAGAAGGCCTTGGATCCAGTTAATTTTGCAGTTATGTAATTTTATTTAAACTGCATATATTGTTTTAGTTTCATTAAATGTATATATTTTTTATTTTATCTCAAAAATCACTGCCTCCTTGAGTCAGTGATTTTACGTATCCTAATTCTGAACATGCTACCAACTTACACAAGGGAATTGAACCCTTGTGTAAATACTAAATACTCAGAGTAAAATTCTCTTTATAGAGATTAATAAAAATAAAAAGTAATCTCTAAACACCTTCATCCAGCCTATACCTAAAAAGGGAGACAAAAGTCAGCCATCTAACTATCACTCCATGCTATTACCATAGAATTTTCAAAAGTGATGGAGAAATGTTATCAACAACCAACTTCTTCACTACCTGGAGACTCATCAATTAATTAACAATCACCAATATACATGCCACCATTCTCATTCTACAGCTGACCTCCTTGATAATCTCGCCGACCTTTGGACACAGCTCATGTAAAGATTTGGAGAAACCTATGTTGCTGCTCTCAATATTTCAAAGGCATTCAACCATGTCTGGCACTAAGGCCTCCTGAACATGCTACCATCTTATGGCCTGCACTCTGTGATTAGATTGTCAGCTTCCTTGATGATCATTCACTGCATGTCATGGCAGATTGTTTCCTCTCATGTTGGAGTACCTTCTCTCATGCTCTTCTTCCTTTACATCAATGACCTACCTACCTACCTCTCTAATTTCAAATCCTATTCACAGTTTGCTAATGACAGTATTCTTCATTCTGCTTCGTTTGAGAAACCTGACAGTACACAAATGATAGAAGCCTCCAGATATTCCATAACCAATGACTTAAATACTGATCAACATCCTCAAATGAGGTGAAGACAACTTTGTTAATTTCAATGCCATAGAAACTCAAGTCTGCCTTATTACCTACAAGAAAAATCCTACTTCACTCCCGCTTACTTTTGATAATTTTTCAATTTCCTTTCAAGATGTTTTCTCTTGTGCACTGACTGTCATCATATCCAGTTCATAATGGCACAAACAAATTACATACACAGCTTCTAAAAAGCTTGGTGTTCTTTCCATTCAAAACATAACTTCTCTTCCTCTCAACTTCTAAAACTTAAGTCTCAGGATCCAACCAACTGGAATATTGTCCCACATTACTTTCTTAAGAATTCTTTGTTATACAGAAGAGGGCAATCCACTTAATAGGTGAACCTTCCTTCACAGACTCCCTTCGGTCACTTTCCCACAGGTGCTCTGTTTATGCACTGCCTTTTCTATAGGTGCTTTGTGGGAATTGCTCCACTGAATTGGCACTATCATCATCAACTTTCTTCTAGCCATGTAAGAAATGAAGCAGCCACTGGCCAAACCCATGCTATTCAACTCCAAACAGTCCAAGAGAGTTCAGCCTGAAATTTGTTTTCAAAAGAGCTAATGGCTGTGTTTGTAGCAGCTAGGTTACTATGAGTAATAGTGCTCTGTTCTCAAGGCAATACAAAGGCTAACGCATCTGCTGATTCAAAGGATTTCAAATAGAGCAAAATTTGATTTTAAACTTATTGTCTGTGTATCCTTGAGTGTTCAAATTTCAGCACTGAAATTATCCTTTGAGTTGTATTTGCAATCTCTATACAGTCCCTGAACTTCAAACTGCTTATCTATTAAAATTTCAAGATCCCTAGCCTAATTCAGTTTCTTCTAGAATAATCCCACCAATATAATATGCCACTTGATATCTTATTACACCAAAGTGCATACCGTTACATCTACTAACACTGAGAGAAATAACAGGTCGAGAATTCCAGCTTATTCGAATCATTTCTGATTTATCCTGGCTATCTTTTCATCATCAGCAAATAACTGTATGTCTCCTGTGAAGTCCTTCCCAATGTCCTTAATATAAAGAATGAATAGCAATAGATCAAGGACTGATCCTTGGGAAACACCATTGATAACCTTAAAACTTATGCAACAATATGCTGAATCCTGTCAAAATCTTGAAAAAAGTCCAAAAGTATCACGGTGTATCCATTCTCCTCGTCTAACTCATATTACAAAATTGGAAGTTACTTAAACATGACCTTATTTTAGTAAACCCATGCTGTTCATTGCAAAGTATAGATTCTCTGTCAAGCCATTTCTGTATGTGAACTTTTACCAAATTTTTTCCCAAAATCTTCATCACAACCACTCCCGATAATAAGGTCAATAGTTAAACACATCAGTCTTTGCACCACCCTTGTGCAATGGGATTATCACATATTCTTTCCACTCCAGTGGAATCTCCCGTTCTGAGAATCGAATTATAAAAGAACATTACCATGATGGAAATATCCCGACAGCAATGCCTAACAAAAAATACAAAGAAAAGCAACATCACAAAAATTCTTACAACAAATACCACTACATGCAATACTATTCAAAAACACCCCTAAAAAATTCACCATTGTAGGAACCAACTGATAAGACCCAATCAACATTCAATAAACACACAACAAATTCAATTAAATAAATACCAAAAAACCTTTGCTATTTCTTGTTCATTGTCAAATTAAAATACTTTCCCTTACTCTCAAGCCAATTCCACTTACAACTAGTGACAGATTATAATCTTAACCGCAATCTCATAATCTCATATTCCACAGTTTTTTTTTTTAATTTTTTTTTTTTTTTTAGTATTTTCATACAGGAGAAATTCTACACATGAAGAATTCGTACTTATGTACATTGCATGGCTAAAAACTGAGGACCCCCCCCCCTCAACCAGCATTCATGTAATGAACGTAGAAACCCATTCTTACAAATTTTTTACACTGGAGTTTACTGCAACAGAAAATGTTTAGTCTGTAATTCCATCCCCTTTCTATATCATATTGAATATTCTGTTTATTGTAAAAAAAAACAGATAATTACCTTTCATAATAATTAATACAAAAATAATTTCATATCAGTTATGCACTAATAGTTACAAAAATTACTCTATTTTTTTCTGATCAAGGAATAAAAAAAAAAAGGCACGCTTAGTTAATCTAACTGATTAATTAGAATACATTATGTTGAATTATTCATTTATACTGTACTTTTATTGCAGAAACATTAAAAAAAATTAACAATATTCATCTAAAACAAAAGAATGACATATTTGCAAGTTGGGGTTTACCTGTATTCACACCTCATAATTTAATATTTTATGTGATTATATTCTTATCCTTGCATTACTTGGTTCTTCACTTTACACTTGTTTTTCCCTCCCCAATTTTTCAAATCAAATTTCTGATATGTAATACTTTAAAGGAGCATACAGGATATCTACGATAGTAATAATATAAATTTTTCATGTAGTACTAACTTTTAAATTATTCCACTATCTGCACTATATCTGCAATATATGAACTAAATATTGTCATATTTAATATTTCAGTCTTTTACGGCACTTCAAACTAGTCCAGCCATAAATACCGATACAATTTGAACAGTGCATAAACCTTTAATCTATCAGTAAATCATTTACAGCTTTCAGCACATACAAGTCACATGTATAATGTACATATAGCTCAATGTTCAAAATATCTCCCTTTTGCTTTCATGCATGCCAGAAGTCTGCGAGGCCACATATCGATAGGGGCAGGCATTGTTATCAGACTACAGAAGAAAATTTGTAGTCTGATACACAAATCCTACTGATCCTGAGTTGTTTTTAGTGTGTTGAAAATAACAGGTGGCTGCATTCAACAGAAATGCACCACTGCTTACCCCAAATTGACATTCAGGCTGGCAATGCTGGGGTTATTATTTCTTGCAGGCTACTCTCTCTCAAGTTCTGACCACAATTTGAAGTCCAAAGGATTCAGATCAGACTTCCAGTTGGCCAATCAGACGGTGATATGCAGTCGGGCACAGTCGCCTCCAACCACTGTTGTGCGGTCCTCCACTCGTGTGCACGGGCTGAGTACTGCTGAAAGGTCCACTGCCTACTGTATAATACGGTGCTGTTTCAGGGGCCGCTATGTAAATTTGTTGTCTTATTTTTAGTGTTAATGACAAACTAAGGGATGCTTAAGGGTCAAAGCTGTATAACTGAGAGGAGACCTCCACATAGCCTTTAAAGGAATGCGGAGAACCGACCAGGGCTTCTGACCTAATGTCCAATCCTCACCCTCTCATGGTGCACCCTGTTGGGTATCTACTTGGATACTGAACGAACGAGGATGGGCTGGCAATTTGGGATTTAGCCGACCAAATTGTATTCTTATTGGTTAAACCAAAATAAAAAATAATGGTACGACATGACAAAATTTCATGCCGGCTGGGGCGTCGCCCGGTTAAACAAGGCCCCCGTTGTTTTCGCCAGGGAACCAGGGCGAACAGTGAAAAGTCAGCTACTGGAACAAATCTGAAAACAAACCCCAACTCAACATCAGCAGAGTTAAAGATCGGTACTATCAACGTAAGAAGCCTGAATGGCAAAGAAATGGAGCTAGCTGAGGAATTAGATAAGTACCAGATCGACATAATAGGGGTGACTGAAACAAAAAAGACCAAAACTGGTGAGATCTTTCTGAGCAATAATACAAAATGTTATATTCAGGAAATGACAATCAAGGAAAAGAAGGAGTAACCATAGTATTCAACACAAAATACGAGGCTAATCTTCTTGAATGGCAGTCAGTCTCAAGTAGAGTAATGTGGGCAAACATGAGAATGGGGAACTGGACAATGAGACTTATTTGTGTCTATGGTCCCACAGAAGGTTCTACTAAGGTAGAAGTGGAGGAATTTTTTGAGGCTTTAGAAAAATCAACTGACACAATGAAAAATGAAAAGTTGGTCCTTGTTGGGGATCTAAATAACAGAGTAGGAAATGATTGTGAGACATACAAAAATATTTTGGGAAAATTTGGAGAAAAGAGCAAAGCTAATAATAATGGCAAATATCTGTTGGAATTCTGCTCAGGACATAGACTGGTTATTACTAACACCATGTTCCAACATAAAAATGTGCACAAATTCACATGGAGAGAAGAGGCTAGGAAGACTATGTTATTGTTGATAGTGATGTTTTCTCCCTGGTGCAGGACACCAGAGTGTACAGAGGATTTGCAATTGGAAGTGATCACTATTTAGTCTTCAGCAAGATTAAATTGAATTTCATATTGAAAAGAATAACATGTAAGAAAGTTTTAAAGCGAATAAAAGTTGAGCAGCTCTCAAATGTGAACTATAGACTAAAATACACAAAGATTATTGAAGAAAAAATGAAAGAGAACAGGAATCAGACTTTGGAGATTCAGTGGCAAACTCTGAAGAAAACATTGATTGATTCTGCCAGAGAGGCATGTGGTGAGGTTGTCTGTAAGGATAAAAAAATCAGAACTCCCTGGTGGACACAGGAAGTTAAAGAGGCAGTGAAGGAAAAGAAGAAAGCATATCAAAAGTTCCTGTCAAATAAGTCAGCTTGTGCTCGTAGAGAATATAGAGACAAATGGAAGAATGCTAAACACTGTGTAAAACTAGCTAAATAAAAGTCATGGGAGGACTTTGGCAAGAATATAGAAAATAAATATCAAGAAGGTGGCAAAATATTCTGGAGGTTGTAGAAGAAGCTTAGGAATGGAGGAAAGAGTGCTGCAAAAGGAGTTAGAGATGATAAAGGTGACATGAAAATGGGAGAAAAAGATATCCTTGAAGTATGGAGTAATTACTTTGAAAAACTGCTAAATGAAACAAGCAGTGATGACAGTACAGTGATAAAAAACACTGACCGGGCATGCAGTCAGGAATACATATCCATACTTGAAGTAGAAAAAAAAGTCATCAAAGGCTTGAAATGTGGAAAGGCAGCAGGAGTAGATGATATTCGACCAGAAATGCTGAAGTATGGTGGTATAAAGTCTTACAGTGGCTGCACTGCATAGTTCAGAAAGCCTGGACAGAGGGTCGAATTCCTGATGATTGGAGTAGAGCTCTCATAGTACCCATATATAAAAAGGGAAATAAAACTGAATGTGAGAATTACAGAGGTATTTCCCTACTGAGTGCTCCTGGTAAGAGTTATGCCAGTATACTTGCAAAACGGTTGAGAAGAATTGTGGAAGAAAAGCTTGGTGAAGAACAAGCTGGATTCAGGCCAAATAGAGGCTGTGAGGATCAGATCTTCACTTTACTACAAATAGTCAAGAAAGGGTGGGAATATAACAAAGATCTATATTTAAGTTTTATCGATTTGGAAAAGGCATATGACAAGGTGACAAGAGAGAAGCTATTCAATATACGCTTCAGTTATATGCTGTCAATGGGGCATTATATTAAGCAATACTTAGTCTTTATTTGAGTTGTAAGTCAGCAGTTAGAATTGAAGGAAGTACAGGAAGACGGTTTAATGTTAGATCTGGTGTGAGACAAGGATGTACATTATCCCCTCTGTTATTCATTATCTATATGAATCACATTATGAAGGAAAGTGGTATTAAACATGATATCAAAATTGGAGATGTTAATGTCAGCTCTTTACTTTATGCAGATGATGTTATACTTCTAAATAAATCCACTACAAGTCTGCAAGATTCTCTGACTAAACTGAATAGCTGTTGTAATAGATATGGTATGAAGGTCAGCAATAAAAAGACAAAGACAATGAAAACAGGCAGAATCATTGAAAATGTCAACTGTGTTGTGAATCTAGAACCTGTGGAACAAGTAAAACATTCAGCTATTTACGCACGATTTTTACTGAAGATGGTAAATTAAATATAGAAATAGACAACAGAATCAGCAAAGCTGGTATGGCGGGAAGTCAATTGAATAAATTCATATGGAATAAGAGAGAAATTAGTCGGAACACTCAATTAGCTGTATACAAGACAGTGTTCAAACTAGTTTTAACTTATGGATCTGAGAGCTGGGTCAGAAGTAAAACACTTGACCAAAGACTAGAGACCACAGATATGAGAGTCCTGAGAAAGATTATAGGCGTGAACAGATGGCATCAATAGCAATATCATATTAAAAACGAGGATATTAGGAAATAACTTGACATTGTCAGCATCCAGGAATGCATTAGCAGAGCTAATCTCAGGTGGTATGGTCACTTAAACAGAATGGGCGAGGAAAGATTAACAAAACAAGTGTTCTCTGCCAGGTTGGCAGCAAAACGACCCAGAGGAAGACCAAGATATAGGTGGATTGATACAGTACAAAGTGCCTTAGACGATAGAAATATAAGATCTGGCAATGTTGGAGTCTTGACAAGTAACAGACTGATTTGGAGGAAAATTGTAGATAGGAAATTAATAATGATGTAATTTTTTTCATGTAGTACTATCATATCGTGTACACCCCTCGAGGGTACATGGTAGGAATTTAATGATGATGACGACGATGAGAAACTAGATAAATTTATAATGTAAAATGATTAAAAATGCCAGTTCTGAGCTGATTTTCTTATGAGTATTACCTGGACACTAGAAGTAACGATATGGTAGCATATGTAAGCTTGTTTTTTGACTAAGCATAAGGTTTGTGCTTATGTTACTTGCTATTCAAATAGTACTGTTTATTGACTGATGAATACATGCACATATTTTTTGTTTCTAGAATTATTACATATTATCTTTCCAACACTAAATGATTCAATGTAAGTGCAAAAATTAAACTGTTATTTCTACAAGTGGGCGCAAAGAATACTGATTGCATAAACTGATAACCTAACTGAATCACTCTGCCAATGGATAAGTCAAAATAAAATAGTCTTTCTATTATTAATGACTGAAATATATGAATGAAAATGAAATGAAAAATGAATGAAAATATATGAAGCCTGCTGAATTTAGCTTCCAACTAGGAAAAGTTTTGATAGGTATTTTTATTAACCTGTCCTGAGTTAAATGATCTTTGGAACAGGCAAGTAAGATTTTCCCTAGTAACTGGCTTTTAACATTGCAATAAAAAATAAAAAAATTGACTGCAGAAATCCACTATTTTGGCTGTAGTCATACTCCCAGTCTTGTGGTAGGAGAGACTAGGGTTCAATTCCATCGATGATGTGAGGATCCTTAACCATGACTTTTCGATCAAATAGTGAGTTAACTAATCTCATACAGCTGTTTCCCCTCCCAGAAACTCTGTTTTTTTCCATCCCACAGAACAGATAAACCAGCCCCACAGATCTACAGCCAGAAATGCTTACCCTTAATGGTAGCAGAGTGATGTGTGAGCTGCATTGCTTCATCATGACGTCTAATAAGGGGACTCTACTTGTCCTAAGGGACAGAGGCAGTTTGAAGAAGTACTCTCTCTTTCCCTGATGAAATCACAAATAGGTGTGGGCTCATTTACCTGCGAATATTAAGAGTGGAAACATGCTTTCTTGCAATCTTCCAAAAAAGTTTGTTGCAGAAAGGATAAAAGGAGCATCCCTTATTTCTCTGGGGAATAAAAGCATTAGAGGATTTAATTTTTATTTTATATTATATCTCAATCAAGAAGGAAGCAAATATTTTTGCTTTTTTTTTACAGTGCCTATAAATTAAATATCTTTCTAATTTTGACACCCGATTTTTAGTTAAATCTTAAATCATAAACAGGAATGCAATATATATTTTTTCTTCACATAATTTATGGTGATGTGAGAGAGAAAGACAGAGATCAGTCTACATCATTCATTTATTTATTTTTATTTTTTTCAGAGCATCCGAAAAAAATAAAAATAAATAACTGAATAACTAAAGGAGAAAACATCAGTTTGCTGTCCACACATACACTAGTCCCACATTTTGTTGTGACCATTGCAGATTTCGGCTGTATGGAATAATCCATCAAGGTTACAGGTGGAAAGGTAAATAAAGATTTTATGTTCTTTCCTCCAGAATGGCCCTTCTTTATGTTTATACTATTATAACTTAAACAGCACATAAACCTTTAATCTCTCAGTAAATCATTTACAGCTTTAGGGACATACAAACCACATGTATAATGTGCATATAGCAGCACTCAATTCGAAATATCCCCCTTTGGTCTTCAATGCCAGAAGTCTGTGAAGTCACATATCGACTGTGGCATGCACAACATCCCAAAAACTCTGCCACTGCTAATTTCAAATCCACCTTCAGGCTGGCGATGCTGGGTGTCATTTCTTGCAGGTTAATCTCTCAAGCTTTGATCACAATTTGAAGTCCAACAGATTCAGATAGGGACTTTCAGATGGCAATAAGATGGTGATATGTGGTTGGGCACAGATTCAAGCATGGTGTCTTGATACACTTTGGCAGAGGTTTTGATCCCTTTTTCGCTGAAATGCAGCTTGGATACTCCTTGATATGTTACCCCAACCACCACCACCACCAAACCATCACTGACAGGGTAATGATCTCTCTCATGAATCCTGGGAATTATGGCACATGCTGCGACCAGCTGGGGCATATATCCAATCGTTTTGGCAGTTAAACAATTCTTCAATGGTGAAAATCTCATATGTGAAGAGGATATCTCTGTGTCTGTTGTTCACGTACCGCCAAAGAAGTGCCTTTGATTTTATCACCCTCTGCCACATAAGTTGTGGTGTTAGGAAGTGTCCAGTAGAATGATGATAGGCTCTCACCCTCAGTTCATCAGTGAGTACATCTGACATTGTTCTCTGCGAAGCACTCATCTCTTGTAACATCACCTTCCGTGTTCTCACAGGATTACAGCAGAGGCATGCCCTCAAAAACTGCGTCCTATAGGTGGTTAGATTCTTCTGTAGTCTGATACACAAATCTTACTGATCCTGAGTTGTTTTTAGTGTGTTGAAAATAACAGGTGGCTGCATTCCAATCTTATGAAGTGCTATTACAGCTACACGGTTCTCATAATCTCCCCATTGCATATTAACCTGTACAGACCTCTCTCTCTCTCTCCCGATAAACATGCAAATGGATGGTTACCAGTAGAAAGAGTATTTATTGCAAAACTGTCCATCCACCTATATCTTGGTCTTCCTTTGGATCTCTTCCTTGACATCATGGCATTAAACACCTACTTTGCTAACACCTTTCCTCCAGCCTTACCATATGACCATGCTACTAAAGTTAGCTCTGCTCACACATTCCTGAATGCTAACAATGCCAAATTTCTTCCTTAATATCTTGATTTTGCCACTGGTGCTATCTGTTCACTCCCATAATTTTTCTAAGAACTCTCATATGTATCGTCTCCAGTCTTTCATCAAGTCATTTACATCTAACCCAACCCTCAATCCATAAGTTAAAATTTGCTTGAACATGGTCTTGTATGCTGCTAGTTTCATGTTTTGACTAAGTTTTCTTTTATTTCATTCAAATTTAATCGACTCCCATTCAAGAAAGGTCATAAACAGATAGTATATTAAGACCATGGACAAACTAAGGATTTTTTCTACTCCACATTTTTTATTTATGTATACAGTCCAGAAATCCTGTCCTAGAGACCCAACTAGGAACCTTTTCAACAAATGTCAGGCCTCCAATAAGCTCTATTTCCATCTTTAATTTGGAATCTTCACTAAAAACTATGCCTATATTGTTGAAATGTTTTAGTTTTATAGATTCTCAGGATGCAGCTGATGTTTAAAATGTTCCTGACTATTTGCACAATTTGTCTTTTTATTGCTGACATTCATGCTGTATTTGTTATAATAGTTGGTTATTTAATTTAGTAAAGAATCCTGAAAACTTGTACTGGATTTATTTAGAAGTATAACATCATCTGCATAAAATAATGAGTACAGATTAATATATCCAATTTTGCTAACAGGTTTAATGCCATTTGCTTTTGATTATGAAAAAAAAATCTATATGATTCACATAAATTAAGAATAATAGTAGAGAGAGTCTACACTCTTACCTCACATCTAATCTTATGTCAAACCATCTTCCTGTATCTTTATCAATTTTATCTGTAATTTACAATTTAAATGTAGACTGTGTATTGCACAACAATGTCCCATTTACACCACATAACTGCAATGTTTTGAAAAGTTTTTCTCTTGGTACCTTCATATATCTTTTCCAGACCAACAAAACTTAAATACAAATCCTTGTTATACTCTCACGTTAAATTAGAACACCACTTTTGCTGTAATAAAACTATCTATATGAAATTGTTCTCTGATGATGTTATAAACAGAATATAGCTTTGATGTAGTTATTTCATTTTTTTAAAATTTTTATTTATTTATTCTCACTAGAGGTCAGGCCAGTAGAATAACTGCTGATCAAATCGTTGTCTCTTTGGCATATTGTCTGAAATGTAATATAGCTTGTCTCCGTATATATATATATATATCTGCATATATTCCACACACACACACACACACACACACACACACACACATATATATATATATATACAGGGTGTTCGGGATAAATTTGACATATTTATAATTAATTATATTTTTCCGTAAGTTACATGTATTAACACACACTTCTCTTCATTTAAAAGTTTGGACCCTTCTTCATTCATATACAAGATGTCAGAAAGGATGGATAGCTGGAACCCACCTGAATCATGGAAGAGAATAACTTGTATCATGATGATTCATGCCCGCCATCAAAATAAGGATATTACGACTGCTGCCCAATGCTCCCTGAATACAGTAAAAACAATCAGGCATGAACTAGAGACTTGCAATGGTGACTACGAGGATGTAGCAAGAAGAAAGATCCCTAGCAGACGATCTGATTGCGTTCGTACAGCAGAATTCCTCGCAAATCTGCAGGAACAGGTGTTGAAGAACCCTGGCATTGGAATTCGGGCTTTGTTCATGGAGTTGCTAACTGTAGTCAAGCCCTGGATAACAAGGGTAGCCAATGGTAGGCCGTATGTATGGCAGCAGGATTCGGCCCCTTGCCACACCTCTGGGAAAAGTCAAAAATGGTTGTCTGAAAATTTCTACGACTTCACCAGTCCAAATGTTTGGCCTCCAAACTCCCCAGACCTTAACCCCATGGATTATTTTGTATGGGGCGCAGTTGAAAAAGACACCAATCGCACTTCCAGTAATACAAAAGCCCAGTTAATGGATAAAATTAAAACAGTTTTTGCGGCCCTTCCCAGGGAGACTGTAGCATTAGCTTGTTCGAGGTTCCGAAGCAGAATTGAAGCTGTGATCGATGCTAATGGTGGTTATTTTGAGTAAATCTTGTTGATAGTATTGTAATTAACTCTGCCTGTAATGTTTTTTTTGTCAATTCATTAAATTTAATAGATACAAAGAAGATTTTCTTTTTCCTTACGAAACTGTCAAATTTATCCCGAACACCCTGTATATATATATAAAACACAGTTTGTCTGAAATTAAATCTATCGTCTACTGGTCTTGCACAGTAATGTTTGTGAAGGAACTAGTGTTGCAAATTCCATTATAACAGAAATGGTTATTCAAAATTTTTCTTTGCATCTCTAGGTCCAGTTATATATATCCTCAATGTTCACATGTGGATAACCAATAAAGAAGATTTTAATTTTGTCCTGACACTAATAGGACATATCATAAATAGGCAGATTTATTTTGCAGAGCTGAAGATGCAGGAAATGTTGTGTTATGGCTATTGACAACAACTAAGAAATAGTGAATTCCTTATCCATTAGTACATAATTCATGTAATTTCTTATTTATTATTTTTTTAATAAAAGCATGAGTAAAAGAACATTTCTATAAAAAAAAAAAAAAAAAAAAAAAAAAAAAACATTTTATTCTTTTTCTCTACTTTTTTTTTTTTTTTTTTTTTTTTAAATGTGCCTTGTTGGCCGAGTGGTTAGCATATCCACTCTTCAGCCAAAATGTTGCAGGTTCGAATCCCGCCATGGGCATGGAAGTTTGTGATCGTCTGTGAAATACTAGTTGGTGGTGGTTATGGGCGGTAGGTGGCATTGGTGTAGATAATGATGGTAGTTGCGGTTCGTCGTAGTTGGTGGAGACAGAACTGTAGAGTAGGTGCCCTCCCTCGACGAGTCTTTGGGCTCCCTAGAGGTATCATGTAATAATAATAATAAATTTCACTCCTGAAAATTGGAAACCCATAGTACACTATTATTTTGGCATGTAATAAGCAGTGTAGTAGGCTCACACTGGGTGATGAAATTTATTTACCACCCACAGACATTCCCAAATATTCATGTCCACAGTGGAGTTTGAACCAACAGCCTGTAGGTTAGTTGGATAGCAGGTACCCTATCCATTCAGCCAACTAGGCTGACTCAAAGTATGTGTGCGAGCCAGGAATCAAACCTAGGACCTTCCGCATGTTAGGTGGCTATAAAAACCACTATATTATTTAGCAGAGATTGTGTTGTTGCCAATCTTATTAAGGAAGTGCGTAATAACAATGTCAGTGTACAGTAATCACTTGATGATTAAATTCTACTTGGTAACGAGCAAACTATTATGATGCATATGCAGACAATAATAACAGATAATACAAGTACTTTATATACATCTCCTTCTGATAATTGTTGGAAGCATTGAGATTTGAAATATCCAAAGGCATCGTTTTCCATACTTCATAAAAATCAAGTCTTGATTCCTATCAAGAATTCCATATGCAAATACACTTGACTCCTTAAAATAATGTCCTAAAAACTGCATTCTAAACATAACAAGGTGGGCAGCTGTGTTCACAGTCCATAGTATAGTTTTGCAAATATGATATATCTGATCTTTGTGTTTCATATGCAACATCACTATAATGTTCATCCTTCTAAATTACATAATTTCTTCTAGTTTGACCAATATATAAGGCTTTTTGCAAGGACAGCATATTTTGTACACACACACACACACACACACACACACACACACACACACACACACACACACACACACACACACACACACACACAACATCTGGGTATTTTTGGAAAGGTATAGTCTTTAGGAATCCTCAGAGGGTTTTTTAGTTTTGAAATGATTTGTGAGCAGTCTTAACATTAAATCTTTTAGTAAAGAAGCAAGGTGAATAGATATTTCAATGAAGTATGGTATGCAACAGAGTCTGAATATCTGGAAAAATCTCAACTGCACCACTTCAGTATAGTAGCCACCACTATAACAACTAGGGAAAAGACTGAGCCTAAGTCCCACAGAACCAACTAATTTAAGCTCGTTATTGCAAACAGTAAAATTCAGAAATTCAGTTCACCATTGCAAACAACAGCAAACTGAATTTCCTCACAAATTATCTCACAAAATACAGCTGTTGGAAGAAATTTTGTGGGAAGTGCTACATAAAATTATGTACATTTTGCATTAAAATTAGAAGGAAAAAAAAGGAAGAAGAAATATGTAGCTAAGGTCAGTAAACAAAGAAAAACAGTGAGAAACAGAACAAAAGAAAGGGCAGAAAACTTTATATCCATGGCAGAACACAGGAGTGTAATTTGGAACTGTGCATCAAAATAAAATAAAATAACACTGAAAAGTACAAATGAAGACAAAGAATTTTAAGAGTGCGAAGTTATAAAAAAGAAAATCCAGACTTAATATTTAAATTTTGAAATGTTGCATTAGTTCAAATTAATGTAATTTACCTGAAATCTTCATAATGAATTAAATGTTTGGTCTGTAATTAAAAAATTTAAAAACTAGCGATGAATCACTAGTCTGCATTAGTCAAGATGAGGTGGAGGCAGTGATTGGCAAAGTTGGCAGTCGGCTTTCTAACTGGCCGGAGAGCTAATAGCCAAGCTAGTGCACAAAGATGGATGTGATGTGCAATGTGAGCTGTTAAAAAGAAAGATAAGTATTAGCAGTAAGGAAAGATATGATTGTGTTTACTTCGTGACAATACTGGTTTTTCAGTTTGCACTATTCGAAATGACAATTTTTTTTTTTTTTTTTTTTTTTTTTTTGGAATAGCTGTGTGGTATTTTGTTAGGATTTTACTTTCTCAGTATTGTCTCCACGTGTATCGATTGTATTCAGCATAGTGGTCATCAGTTATAGCACTACGCCTATCTCCCTCCCCACCATTTGAAGACTATGTTATTCATAGCATAGTTGATGATTTTGTAGCTTGCTACACATGCAGTATGTATGCATCCTGTTGTTTAAAAATGTGACAGGTACGAGATGGGAATATGCATGTGTGCATGAAATGTAAGCAGTGGGAGGTGCTGGGAAACATAAGTGTCTTGATCTCAGGATTTAGGAAAGGTGGAGATAGTGTTTTGGGATTTAGTGGAGGCAGAGATAGTGCTTCGGGATTTAGCGGAGGCAGAGATAGTGCTTTCGGAAACAGGTGATTTTTAGTTTGTGGATGTCAGCAGTGTTGCAGGGTGGAGCGAATGGTACAGACGTATATATGAATTTAGCCTTGGGCAATTTAGCAGACAGAGATGGTTTGTCTGATGGCCGTGTGTGTGTGTGTGTGTGTGTGTGTGTGTGAACGTAAACTGAAAGTGTGAAAATGTGTGGAGAGAGAAACAGAACTGCTGAGAAAGGAGATGGAAGGAATGAAGATAAGATTGAGTTAAGGAGGGTGAATGAAGATCTTGGGAGGATAGAGAAGTTGGCTAGTGTAAGAGGAACAAAAGCAGGTGTAAGAGAAAGACATCAGAGAGCAAAGGGGGGGAGAGAGAGGGGGAGGAAAGCAAGAGAATGGGAGAGACAGGGGAAGAGAGGAAAATGCAGAAAGTCGAGAGAGTGTGGAAACAAAGGATGGAGGAGAAGGGGGAGTGGGAGAGAAACAAGAAAGAGACTAGAAGCCATAACAGTCAGGGATGCCAGTGAGAGAAGGATAAATGAATCTGTTCCGAGGTTCATATATGGAGATTCAATGATTTGAGAGTAGAGTGGCAGAGAAGTACTTGCCTGGTGGAATGGCAGAGAGTGTGGCACTGGCAGTGAAGAGCAGGTGAAAATGTGGAAGAGATGACAGTAATGGTTGGGACGAATAACCTGAAAGGTAGTGTGAATTGCATAATGCGAGATTTGAAGTTTATGTTAGAGATGGTGCAGCAGAAATGTGTCTGAGGAAAGACAGTGAATGTGTTCCCCCATTGTGATAACGAAGAGTGGAGAAGGAGGGCAATAATAATGAATGAGATGATAGCAAGAATGTCTGGAAAAGAGGTCTGGAATACATGGATGTGTGGAGTACGTTTGAGGAAAGAAGAGAGCTGTATGCAAGAAATAGATTACATTTGAATGCAGACGGGTGCAGGCATTTGGAAAGATTGTTTTCTGGGCAAGTGAGTATTTTGGAACAGGGAAACTAGACCTTACACAGGTGGAATGTTGCAGCAATAGCATCATGTGGGGATAGTGGCTTGAGAAATGAGAGGGTGTACACTATATTACAGAGCCAGGTGGAGTAATAATGGCTATAAGAATACTAGCAATACACTATAAGAATACTGGTAAATATAGTGGTGGTGGTGGTGGAGTGTTACTCATGATAAGAGATTAACTGTGCACTCTCAGCGTGGAGAATCTCAGTAGAAATAGCACTAATGGCTTTGAGAGTATATGATGAGAGATGGATGGTTATAGGACAAGATATTTAGTTGGATGTTGCTAGGACAACTGAATATAGATGGTGATAAGCATGAATGTGTAGACAAATTAGTTTGGCAAAGCGAGTGACCATTATGAGGGACTTCAACTTATAGTGATATAAACTAGGCAGAGGAGACAGCATGCCATAATAAGGAACTACAATTTTTGCATTTTTTTTGAGGGATAACTGTCTTAGGCAGCATGTGGTGGAGAGAACACAAGGATCAAGAGTTTTGGATTTGGTCAGAGCATCAGAGGATTATGATTGTGATTGAGATGGCATATTTGCTCTCCAATGGTGAGAGTGACCATGTAGTCTGGACTTAAGAGGATGAATAGGCATGTGGAGGCATCAAAACAGAAAGAATTTATGTGCAATTATAAGGAAGGCAACTATCATATACTTAGATACCAGCTTGCAGCAGTGCAATGGATGAAAAAATTTGAAGTAAGAAGGGTCATTACTGCATGGGAGATACTTAAGAAAAAATTGTTGACAGTAGTGACAGATTGTATACTTTGAGTGAAGGCCATAAAGCAATTTGGAGACAAACAGATAATAAAAGGAAAATTTCAGAAGAAAAGAGATTATGGAAAGCATAAAAGAGAGAGGTGGGGAAAAGTTGCATGAGGAATATATGGCTCAGGTTAGGAAAGTGACTAGTATTGTAAGGAGAGAAAAATTAGAATATGAGAGGAGATTGGCACTGCTATCCAGGGAGAATCCCAAGGAGTTATTTTTGCTATGTAGCAAGTAGGAGGAAAACTGATAGTGGATGGATAACCTTGCTGGGTGGAGATGGGAATTGGGTGGCCAAAGCAGATGACATAGTTGAACTATTTAATGATCACTTTATTAGAGTGTTACATCCTCATACTACAGACTTTATTCCTAGAATAATAATGACTGGTGAAGTGTTCGAAGTGAATGAAGAAGTTGTATTCCGAATACTGAATATGCTGAATGTCAATAAGGCAAATTCCCTTAAAACACATGGAATTTCATGTGTTTTAAGGGAATGTGCTATGGAACTGACTGTGCCATTAAGTTGGCTGTTTAATGAAAGTCTTGCAATGGGAGAGGTTCCTGGAGAGCAGAATGACGGTAAGATACCATTGCACAAGAGTGGTGAATGGACATATCAAACTACAGGTATCTTTGTATTTCTTCTGTAGTTGGTAAGATTTTGGAGAAATTGGAGAACTCGTATACAGAATTGGGAAGATGAGGGTAATATTATTTATATAGGCTAGCATGGATTTGTTAAAGGGTACTCTTGTTTTAGTAACCTGGTTACTTTTTATAATAGAGTAACAAGAACACAGATGAGGATAAGGCATTCACTGTTATTTTCTTGGATTTCTGCAAGGCGTTTGACAGGGTGCCACAGGATAAGCTGATTTTTAAGTTGCATCATATGGGTTTGGATAGCAGGTTAGTGGATTGGACTGGCTCTCCGATAGATATCAGAAAGTTAGTTGTATACAGGGGAGCAGTATCAGGTAGCAAGAAGGTTACAAGTAGAGTTCCAGATGGACCATTACTATTCAATCTTTATGCCAATGATATTGCCACAGGACTACAGAGAGATGTTCAGTTGTCTGCAGATGATGTGAAGCTTGGAAAGGTTATTATTAAAAACTATGCTAATTAAAGTTGTGTTGTACTGATGTTTTGGCTCTTCAAGAAGATTTGAATAAGCTGGAAAGTTGGGCAAATGAATGGGTATATCAGTTTAATTGGAACTAAACGTAAGGTTTTTAAAATTTGGGATCCACAGATGGAATGCTTCATACTCACTTGGTATGATATTAGCACTACAGAACGCTGATTATGCAAAAATAGACTGCAGAGTTTGGTGGATATAAGGCAAAAGTGGGATATGATCAAGACAGTTAAGCTGTTGAAGGGTTATTATCTTATTAACACTGAGGAGATTTTTCCATATGGCAGAACGAGGGAAAGGAGCAGGGACAAGGGATCATCCTTGGAAGTTGAAAAAGGTAGTGAATAAAAGGGTAAGATGAAAGTTTTTTGCATGGAGAATGGTAGAAGAATGGAATTTATTGCTTGAGAGGGTGGTGAATGTGCAGACTGTGGATGAATTTAAAGAGTGGTATGATAGACTGTTGGCTAGTGTTGACATGGAGTCACAATGAGTCTTGTGACTACATGGCAGTCACAGAATAATAATTTTTATTTTTAAAAGAATAGCGATAAAATGAATTAGTAGATATGTATTAAGTACAAAAATATGAGAAGACCAAATGCACCCTAATTTAAAGATTTTAATTTTCCATTTGTGGCAGGTACTAAATTTAGTTTACATCTGCACTGACCGAGATTGAAATAAATGTGCCAACATTTAATTACCAAACAGTAAAACACAAAAAACTGGTTAAAAGGATGTGTCAAAACCTTACTATCTAGATATAGCATACTTTGAGTTTATTTTTGCTGATATTAATATTTTAAACATTCATAATAATATAATAACACTTTTACTTGTGAGACCCCCTACACACACAGACACACAATGGAAAAAAAAAAATGACCAAGAGACCATTACATCATTAAAAGAAAAAAGAAAAAAAGTGACCTTACTTCTTTGTCATTCTTCTTCTTTTTTAAAGCTGCCAATAAAGATTCTGTTTCAGATTCAAATTGGTCCACTTGTATATTCAATGATGCTATTGATGTCTACATAGTGAAACAAAGTAAAACAATATATATATATATATATATACATACACACACATTTTTTTAACAATATATTAAAAATGAAAATTTCTGCATTTAATGATCAAAATATCCAGAAAATGGCAAACTTATTTTCATATGTACTTGCATAAAGCAAATGATACCTGACAAGAAAATATATTCCCCTTCCCATTTTTATTTTACCCAAGCATGACTAAACAAAAGTTTGCAAGTGAAATAACTTGACCATTAGCCTACTTGTATACTGAAGCAGTTGACTTAACATCAAGTTGCTTTAGTATCCTACAATAAAGTTATGTTTGGCAGAAGTCATATTTTCATACACAAGTAGTAGAAAAATATTGTAGATGCAATACTACAAGGTTAGAGATAGTAACAAGTTTTTTTCATTGGTAAGGAAAGTAAATGAGACACTTGACAAGAAATTATATTCTTGTTTTCATCCTTTGTTTTATCTAAACACAAATATACAAAAGTTTGTGGATTAAATATCTTCAAGATCTGAAAGGGAGTGTGCTGTGCATTATGGGATACCGAGGCAATTTGATGCGAAGTCAAATGCCTAAACATACAAATAGCTTAGTGGCAAATATACTGTGGACAAAATAAGGATGAAAGCAACAATATAATATTTTTTAGTATAAAGGGGAGGGGGGGGTGGCTTGTCACATATATGAATAATTTATACAGAAAATAGTAGTTGCCTGAAAGAGAATTAACATTTGAAGGCAGAAGAAAAAAAATTAAACTTTGAGAAGGCTGGAGGCTAATGTTATTCCAAGAAGAGCTATCCATTTGAAGATATGGGGTGCTGTTATTTTTAATGATCATGTCAACTATTCCAGTTATTTTAAAAATATGTCAGCTGCACCATTTATGTTATCTCTGTGAAGAGATTGTTTTTACAGTGAGTGTTTAGTAAAATACAAGAGTTCAATCCAATTGATGCAATGACTTAAATCTATTTCTTTTAGAATCCAGAAATTTATTGACTCGAGGCCAAATAAAACTAAAACATTATATGCATTTTAAATAAAGTTACATAAATAACTACAAAACTAATTGGATCCAAGGCCTTATAAATATTTCCTCATCTTAAAAGAATAAAATCATTCACTCTCTGACTCATTTTATTACTGGGTTGTTTAACATATACTTAATCATGTCTATCAGACTGAACATTTTGTTTACACAACAAATTTCCACACACACACAAGTGTTCATTAGCATCAGTTTCCTTGTTACATCTTTACTGAAAATAGAGAACTGCCTCTTCACTTTCATGGAATCCTTTTTCTTTTCTTTGGCATATATTTTTTTCAATCATCCTCCTGTTTCACTGGAGTATAATGATCTTACCTCAAGCAGTTCAATATAATGCACAAATAACAATTTTTTTTTTTTTTTTTTTTTTTTTTTAACCACAGAAAGATAGTTTCTTCTATTATTCATAACACCATATCTAAGTAGAGCTCTTTGCCACTTGACAGTTTCAGATTTTACTAATTGCCATTGCTTTTCTAACAGAATAATAAATAGATCAGGCATCCTTCACACAGAAGAACGAAACTTTTCAAGTGTTTTTTTGAATATTGAATTAGAACATCTAATCAGATATCTTCTTTTATTTACTAATCACTTGTTGACAGTCTCAACACATCCAGTTTAGAGATTCACAATGCTACGATTCCTTTTCAGAATCTTCTATTAATATTCTACCAACTGTCATGTTTTCTTAAAAATTTCCTAAAAACAAAATTCTCTGGTCACCATTCTCAAATTTCCATTCTCTCCCTACTAGTTTTTCTCCATTTCTTGGATACTGGATGCTCGCTCTCTCTCAGCTGTAAATCACTCATCAATCTCCTCGGTGAGCATGCACACTTCCTGTAAATGGCAAGCAAGAAATTGGGTAGTAATGGTTGACATGTTGTCATCATTAGCGAAAGGAGAATGTCTTTACAAAGAAAGACAGATATCACATCACTTAACAATTTTGAATTACAATAAAGAAGGTTGAAACAATTACAGCTATCAGAATCTAATAAGTACATCAATTTCAAATGCTTTAAATTTTTATACATCAATAATAGGCACATCACAATTGTAACAAAACCAAAATTAATAATATACTAACAAAGAGAAACAACTAAAACGATTCATAATTATGATTATTTTTACGAGGAAATAAAAGAGAACCTAATGGAGAATTCAATGAAATTAGCAAACACTAGTGAAGAAAGGAATAGAATTCTGAAATCTTTAAATCTGCATTTGAATTTTCTCTGGTGTTTTGACAGAGGATATTGTTTCAATGTCTTGCACTAATGCAGTAGAATACTCAGTACAGATTTGTACTCTATCTCTATTTACATTAGGCAATATCAGGCTCCATTGAAATATATGCAGCATTTTCATAAACTACTGCAGGAATATGAAAAGGAAGGAATAATTGAGAAGTCAAATTCTCAGTGGAATAGCCCATTCATCTTACTTGAAAAACCAAATGAAAGCCTAAAATTTGTCTTAAACTTGAAAGCCATCAATACGGTTACAAAGTCCATTGATTTCCCACTATGTAAATCGAGGGATTATTGATCTGTTTAGAAGGAGCACAATATTTTACAAAAGTAGAATATTGTGCTCCTGGCTACTTTGAAGAAAGAAGATAGAAAATACTTTGCATTTACTACTAAATGGCAGAAATATCAGCGATGTTGATTACCATAAAGTGCGAGAAATTCTGCCATGCATTCCAGTCTTGGATGAATTCAGTCTTATCAGATATGTAGGGAAAATGAGTCATCTGTTTTCAGGATGATCTAATTTATTCAAAGGATCTAGATAGTCATTGTAAAATCCTGTGGAATGTTTTAAAGAAATTAGATGAAGCAAATCTATCTTTAAAGTGCTCTAAAGACCAATTTTTCTTAAAAGAAGTTGAGTATTTAGTCATAAAATCAGGAACATCGGAATTATGCCAACTCAGTTTAATGTAGAAGGCATGTTATCAGTCAAACCTCCAAAAACAGTTAGGCAAGTTTGTAGATTCATTGGCATGTTAAATTTCTATAGAAAGTTTATTCTTAATTGTTCACAGCTATTGAGACCCATATCATACTTGACAAAGAAAAGTGTCAGATTCAATTGGCATAAAGCCCAGCAAGAAGAATTTGACAATCTAAAACTGACATTAACTAAAGCTTCATTCTCGTTTATCCTAAATTTCGTGAAATTCTTTTTCTTTATGCTGATGCTTCAAATGACTGCATTGCTGCTGTATTAGAACAGAAAGAAGAAGATTTTAAGCCAGCAGCTTTTATTAGTAGGAAATTATCAGGTCCAGAATTGAACTATTTGACCTTAGAGAAGGAAGCACTAGCAATCATTTTTCCTTTGATAAAATTTAGATGCTTGTTGTTAGGACAACCTATTGAAATAAGATATGATCACTGGCCTTTGTCATTCCTAAGTACTACAAAAGATAAAAATCAATGTATAATTAGGTGGACACTGGAACTGCAGGAATATAATACTGATGTGGTTTATATTCCAGGAAAAAGAAATGTAGTAACAGATTACCTATCTAGATCTCTAGGATCTAATGATGATAAATCATCCAGAGATAACCATTTGAATCAAGATGAAGAGAAGTCCGAAATTCATGTGATTCGTAAGATGAATAAGGAACATAGTTCACAAATTTGAAAAAAAGGATGGGATTATTCAAGCTCAAAAAGATGATCCTGTACTCAAAACTATTTATGAAGCAGTATTGAGAGGTGAAACTCAATTAGATATATTTTTAAACCCGGAAAACTTGTATTTGGATAAAGATGGATTACTCCTGTCTAGACAAATGGAAGAAGGAAGGTTGAAAGTTACAATATTGGCACTAACTCTAATGATTCCTTGGATTATATACATTTTCCTTGATTCTGACTTGGCAAGACAACAAGGATTTTCTAGAACCTGGGGAAAAATAAAGGATCGTTACATTTGGAAAGGTATGAAGAGTGGCACACTCATATGTAAAATCATGATAAGTAATAATTAAGATCCCCTTTCAGAGGAAAAGCTCCTCTACACCCATTTCCAATTTCAACAAGATTTTTTCAGGCTGTTGCTATTGATATAGTAGGTCCACTGCCAACTACTAAAAAGGCAATAAGTATATTCTAGTAGCCATAGATTTCCTGAAGCAGTCTCAATGAAAGATCAAACTGCAAAGACTTACAAGAAAGTTCTAGAATATGATTATTTGTAGATATGGAATTCCTCAGACCTACTTTCAGATCAAGGAGCAAATTTTACATCCAAACTGTTGTTACAATTCTATAAATTACTCAATATTAAGATTTACTACACCTTACTACCCACAGTGTAATGGTATGTGTGAAAGGCTGAATAAAAATATAAAGCAAATAATTTCCAATCTGGTAAACACTAAAATGAATGATTGAGGCACACATCTTCCTCAAGCATTATTTGCATGTAGATCTGTTTTTCATTCTGCTATCAAAGAAAAAACATCTTTTGCTTTATACAATTTTGATCCAATCTTTCCTAATGAACTGGTTTCGGTCATTCCTAATTCAGGATACAATGACATTAATGAGTACCTCAAAACAATAGTAGATAAATTTTCCAATACTCATAGGTTAGTAGGTAGTTTCACAGAAAACTATTTGATAGATTTGATAATGCCAATTTTTTGAGAGGTGTGATGAGCAGACTTTTGATGAATGTATCTTCCAGTAAAAGTAGGTTTTCGATAGACACTTGTAGACAAAGTACCAGAGGATGTGCATGTAAGGAGAATGTCCAAAAATTGTAAACTACCAGACTTTTCTTTTTCCATGGTGAACTGAATGTGGGTGAAGGTTATTTATCTGTTGTAGAAATGTGGTAAGTTTCGCTTCAGCATGTGGCCAAATAGCAAAAGTCTGCTCATCACACCTCTCAAAAAATTGGCATTATCAAATCTTTAATTAATAGAGCACATAAAGTGTGCTCCTCTCCATTAAGCTTACAACAAGAACTTTTCACTGTAAAAAAGTTAATAGAATCTAATGGTTACAACCCCAATCAAATCCAGCAGATAATTGACTCCTAAGTTTCCAACACCTCAGGATTCTTCAACAGACCGCAGAGTTCCAATCTCTTACATTTCAGGCATCTCAGAACCTATAGGCAGAATTTTGAAGAAGTATCATCTTATTCCCACATATTTTCCTATCAACAAAATTTCTCACTTGTTGCCATCTACAAAAGACAAACTGTCACCTCTATCATTAGCTGGTGTTTACCAGATACCAAGTGAATGCAATGTATCTTATTTTGGACAAACAGGCCGTTCTGTGGAAAAAAGAATGAAGGAACATCAATATTATATCAAATACATGAAACCTCATAAGTCTGGTCTAGCACAACATAGCATTGACACTAATCATAATATTCAGTGGGATAAAGCTTGTCTTCTCCACAGATGCAGGTATAAATATGAACGCATTTTTAAAGAAAGTTGCGAAGCCCTCTTACATCGGCCGAATTTAAATCTAAATGATTGTCTCTCTCTCCCAAAAGTTTGGGAGACTCTTATTTTATGCAACCATCAATGAAATTATTATCATTAAAGAATTATTTAATAATATTTTAGTAATTAATCTTCTGGTATGCAGCAACAATTTATTTGGTGATCCACCGACTGTTCTGTACTTTGTATTCCATTCCTTTTAACTGTTTGTTCTACACTGAGGATGTACTGTTACTTTCAGTACGAAATATTTGTATCTTTTAATTCAAGTTATTACTGTTGTCTATAAGTGTTCTATTATTAATTTACTATGCCACCACAGGTACCTCTTAAGATTAGACATTCCTTACATTAAAGGGACATCAGATAAAATAAATAGAACACTACAGAAATACAACCTCAAAGCCACCTCCTGCAAAATTAAAAGGCTTACTCAACTCATTCAAAGACATACTCCACTGGCCCACCCTGGAGTATGCCGTATTTATTGCACCTGTAATCCACCATATATAGGAGAAACAAGATGCACAATTCTTATCAGACAAAATGAACATAAACGACACGTTAAATATAATAACTATGGTGAAGCTGGCCTTTCTGATCATACCCTGAACACTTTACATAGAATTGACTGGAAAAGCATCAGTTGTTTACATTATATATAGGAGGAAACAAGAAACAAACTTAAATTTGAGTTCATGGTACTAACACAAATTTAAGGAAGCATGCGAGATTCTTATCAATCACCCCAATCTGAACAATAACGATGGTCTAAAATTCCCAAGCATATGGAAGACATATTCTACCCACGGAAACTTTCTCCCTAAGAGTTAACTATAAACAGGACTGTAGATAATCCAGAATCTTAAATCTAATATAACAATTGTCATGTTAAATTAGGACAACACTGTTACTGTAAGAAAACTATCTATATGAAAGAATGTTTCTCTTATGTTATCTTAAATAGAATTTAGCTTTGATGTAATTTCAAAATAATTAATTTTTTTAATTTTATCTTTTATGTATATAAAACATAAAATTAAAATATATATATATTTTTTTTCCACTAGAGGTCATGCCAGTAGAATAATCGTTGATCAAATCATTGTCTCTTTAGCATACTGTGTGAAATGTAACTCAGCTTGTCCTTGTATATTTGTATTATTTGTATATACTCCAGACGATGACCTTAATATGAAGGTCGAAACTTCGGGAAATTAAAACAGTTATTTATAACATGGTTGTAAAGTCCATAATTTCTAAAATGAGATTTAGTATTGTTGGATTATAAATCTACTATAACAGGAGTAGGGAAATTAGAAAGGAAAGCATTGGATCCATATATAGTTCTCTTAGAATTTTAGACCAATTTATTCCTGTGAATTTTAGTATTCAGGATGTGAGAAATCCAAGTAAGATTGTATATGTAACTCTGATAGGTTAAAAAGGTACCTTTTAGGAAGTAGAAATTTAATTATGTTAGGAGACAATATAAATAAAATACTGGAAGATGAGGGTTGTTTTCCTGATACTAATATTATGCACCACATTCACAATCAGATGGTAAGAAAATTAGTTTAAAAATCTCATATTTCAAATACACAGCAAGGGATAAAATTAAGTAATTCTGGTTAAACAAAACCTAATGCAAGAAATTCCAAAAACCCCAAGATATATAATTCAGATAATGTACAACATAAGAATGATGATAATCAAAAGGAATCTAACATGGATGAAATAGTGGCACAGCATCATAAATTAGTTAACTTAGCGTTAAATAAAACAGAGGAATGTGAAAATACTTCTAATTTAGTTAATGAAGATAAAGAATCTCAGCCTGTAGAATTTATTTCTAATAGAGATGATTCTGTAAATTTAGAACATACTTCGAGTAATTTAAGTGAAATATTTGAAAAGTGCAGAAATGAAATATGTTATCTAATTATCTCTATAGCATCAGATGATTCTGAAACTAGTACCCATTCAGAAATTGTAAATAATGAATCATTACATAATGATCAGCAAGAACCTCATTATTAATAAGATCCAGGAATAAGCATTAAAAGAACTGCAAGTTTTATTACATATAAGATAAATATTTAGAATTTAAAAAAAAAAAAAATTGCAAGTAAGATGAAAATGATGTAAAAATAATCAGCCAAATTTTTAGAAGGATGGAGGCTAACGTTATTCCAAAAAGCTCAGCTAATGCCTTTTTGTTCCCGTATAGGAAGTAGGCAAAGCCGTTTTTTAGTCCTAACTATTCCAAAAAGATTTGTGGTATTATTATCACTGGCAAAGATAATGTTTTTAAGACAAGCATTTTAGTTAAAAAGAAGTGTACGATTATCTGATCCTCTTAAAAAATCACATGATGATCATACATTAAGGTGCTTTTATGCAGATAGAATTAATGACGAGAGCTTAAGGCTATGGAATTACTGCAAAGATTTCAAACAGATTTGTCACCTGGACTTCAAGAGGAGGAGAAGAAGAAGAGTGATGGAGATGAAAAACCAGCGGAGCAGGTTGAGCAGTAATATCTGAACTATGAAATACTGGCTATGGGGAAATTTAAGTTGCAGGAAAAGGGAGGATATGCTAGAGGCAAACTTAAAATGTAATTTTTTCTACCTTATGTCTGTCTTTACTCTAGCTTAAGGTAGAGTAAACAGGGATTTTTCATATCACAGTAGGAGGAAAAAAAGAAAGAGAACAAAGAGATAAGCTTGGCAACACACACACACACACACACACACACAGAGGGAGAGAGAAAGAGCAGCGGTAGCAGGGAGTGACAAGCAGTGTCCACTTATAATATCCTGTAAATGATTTCTGTACTTGTTTCTAGGATATCTCTTGTTGATGGTTTGGGAACAGGTTGGACACAGGCTAATTTCCAGGGTGTAGGGTACATGCTGGTGGAGTAAGACAATATAAAGAGGTGACACAGTACAAGAATCAACTCTGAAGCACAAATCTTCAGAACAGTTGGAAGAATGCTGTCGGGGTCAAGGGACTTTTTTTTTTTTTTTTTGGTATCTAATTTGGATAGGATTTTTCTGATCACTTCTTGGTTAGCGTAAGGTCAGGGGAGGCATTGAATGTCGGGTATTTGGAATGGTTGGGGAACATTTACCAAAATTGTCTATGCAAGCATTTGAGGAAAAGTATGATGCCAAGAGATTGGCTTTCTCTGTGGATGATGATGCAATAGATCCATCTGGGTGCAGTGTTGTGGCCAATTGCTTTGGCCAGAGACCAGAATTCACAGCTACCATTTGGGTATGATGCAAGTTTCCTCTTCTGGCTCTTTGGAAATCAGTTTTTGGTGATTTCCAAAGAGCCAGAAGAGTTGGTGATTGGTGATTTTCTTGCAGCTGTTTCGGGCTTCAGTGTATGATGAGAGAAGGTGGAGTTCTTGATAATAACCAGTTGCAGTATGCTTGCTTCTTCATTTGTACAGCTTTTGGAGAACCAGGACTTATTTATGGGATGGGAATTTAGAGTGGACTGAGGAATATCTATACTTCCATTCCAAAAAGGATCACTTCAGTGATGCATTCAGTGCATATGCTTGAGTTGGAAGAGTGAAAGAATGAATCCAACCATGAGAACGAGGCATAGAATCTCAGAGGTCATCCCACATGGTGTTCTTATGTCAAACGGCTCTTAGCTGAGAAAAGCTGTGTGGGTTTTGGTTGGTGGGGAAAGAGAGAAGCACTAGATTGTGGTTTGAATCAACTAAAGGAGATATCTGGTACTCTGGTGGGTACATGAACAATTTGCATAAGGTCATTTGTGATGGCAAATGTCTCAACATCTCTACCTGATTGGTTAGGCAGTTGGAAAGCCAGTTGGTATTGTGTACATTGAAATTGCTGAGGAAGATAATCTCACTGCTAGAAGAGTTGAATTGAAAATCAAACAGCTCTGAGAGTGAAATTGGTGACATTGGGAAAGCAATATACACAGCAAATGAATTTGGCAGAATAGGGTAGATAGATTTTCAACCAAAGTAGAACATGACAAGAAATTCTAAACTGAATGTGCTCTTGCATAGTATATCAGAGCAAACATATGCTCACCCTCTCGAGCCAAATAGTGTGTATTTATTTGAAGGTTCAGATGGGTAGTGCTTGGAGAGTCTGAAATTTGGGTTTCTGGCAGAAAAAAGCAAGTGCAGTTTTGCAGGACTGAAGGTGGAAGTGGACACTGTTGAGGTGATCTGAAAGTCTCTCTGTGTGTGTGTGGGGGGGGGGGGGGGTCTGCCGTTGACCAAGTTGATTATACACGTTCTTCTATGTAGTACTTGTACTGTGGTTTTGGAGTTGGCTGTCAACACTGTGATTTCTGCACTAGAATTTTCTCTTTTGTAGTCAGTGTACCATATTTCGTCGCCACTTTGTCGTTTTTCTTCCAATTGTTCGTGAAGTCGTTGGCCTTGATTGCACTGGGTAAAGATAAGGTTAGGCTCAGCTCATATATGTGATCGAGGAGAACTGACTGAGTTCTTCACAGCCACCATTAGTTATAATGCACTTGCCAGTGTGTAACAGGTTACTTTCACCGGTTGCAGGAAAGTTGTCCTGTCACTTTTTTTTTGTATTTGTAGGTCAAGCAATGGCATCTGGTGATTTTGCTGCAGTCAAAACCACATTTCCCCATTAGTTTGGTGATATCTTCCTTTAGAGTATCATCGCTTTCAGTGTGGAAGTTGAGGATAATGGTACTATATATATATATATATATATATATATATATATATATATATATATATATATATATATATTTCTGTTTGTTTTCATCCTCAATTAAGTTGTGCATCATTGACACAATGAGGCTATAGAGCTGGCAGTATCAGTGATGAGCGATTTTTTGTCAATACGCTGATTATGGATCTGTTCTAGCCTGATTTCAATTAATTTGATTTTGTTGGGGAGGTTTGGTCAATAGTAGCGAGGCTCTGCTCCAAGCTTTCAATGTGTTTCTCTAGATTGAGGAGCTGTTTCACTGAAGAGAGGTATAGTGGGAAGAAGAAAGGTTGGTTCAGGTTCACAAGAAGTTTGTATGCTGATTTGCCAATTTTTATGCACTGAGTGTGTGACCATTGATGACAGAAATTGCACAGAAGCCCATTTTTAGTGTCTGTGACCTCTACTCTGCAGTTGCAACACTTAATGGCATTGCTGGATTTATCAGTGCTAGATGCCAGTGCTGCATTGGATATTCCCAGCATACTCTGTTGTCATTGGTATTTACTGCTGCCATCTTTGCTTTTAACAGTAGGTATTAGCAGGTGCTTGCATGTCGCCAATATTATATGAATAATAATAAAAAAAAACACTCTTATGGGTTTCTTCTTTGTGATAATTAATCATTTTGAGAATTGCTGCTAAGGTTTCACTTGTGAAATTTAAGTGGAAACTCACTTTTAAAAATGATAAATCAAGGAGCACACATCTATACCGACTTACTCCAAAGAGCCACCTGGCACAAGTATTTTAATAATAAAGTGTTATGCCTCTACACTACTTGTATATGGGAAATATATGAATTCTGAATTACTTCAAACCTTGGTATCTCTTCTGGGCCTGGCTCACACTGATGAGACCTCAATGAAGGTCAAAACCAGTCTGGGTAGTAGGCCTTCCTATAATGCTATACACAATGTATTTCAGAATGTAATTGCCTAAGTATCCTATAATGCAAAGGATTATGGAATACTCAGGCAATTAATGTAAAGTCATTAGCCTCTCTATACCTAGTTGTGAAGATACTTACTTCATGTGCAAACTTTGTTTGCTTAGACTTGGATAATGGAATAAACAAGAATATAATTTCTTTGCATCTTTCATTCATAAAAAATGAAAACCCTTTCACCCCTTACCTGGAACACTTAGTAGAGAAATTCCTCATTAATTCTCACATTCAGCTTTACTCCCTTTTTTTATAGATGGGTACTATGAGAGCTCTACTGCAACTGTTGAGAATTTGACCTTCTGACTAGGCCCTCTGAATTATGCAGTGTAGCTGCTATAAAATTTATACCTCCATACATAAGCATTTCTGGTTGAATATTCATCTACTCCAACTGCTTTTCCAAATTTCAAGTTTTTGATTGCTTTTTCTACCTCAAGTATTGATATGTACTCACTCCTCTTGAAAATTTTCTAGTATGGTTCTGTCACTGCTTGGTTCATTTAACAGTCTTTCAAAGTAATTACTCCAGACATGTAGGATATCCTCATTTCAGTTTTCATGTCACCTTTATCATCTGATTTCTTTTATAGTACTCTTTCCTCAATTTCTAAGCTTATTCAATAGTCTCAAACCTTTTGCCATCTTCCTGATATTTATTTTTCATATTCAAGTCTTTCCATGACTTTTGTTTAGCTACTTTTACACATAGCTTAGCTCACTTGCATTTTTCTCTGTATTCTTTTAGGACATTTGCTGACTTATTTGCTAGAACGTTTGGTATGCTTTCTTCTTTTCCAGGACTGCTTCTTTAACTTCTTGTGTGTGTTCTTAATTTCTATCCTTGCAGACATACCTCCCATCTCATTTTCCTTTCCCCCTCTTTTACCTTGCGGTGTCCAGGGCTTATTAATCATCGGACCTCAAACTATCCACATGATAAGGTGGTCAGCCCTATACTCCCAGTGTATCCTATGTCTGCAGTGGTGTTAAGTTCTCAAGGTTAGTTTGCCTGTTTGCAGGATGAAAAACCCCAGATAAATTGGGAAGATAAACCCTACTGTCCATGCCCAAGACCGGCTAACTTGGCTACGGCTGAGGAAGATCCTTCAGCTCCTCACGTCTCCGACGGGAATCGAACCTAAGACACTCCTTCCCCATGCATATGGTTGCGAAATGCAAACAGCCACTAGGCTAACCGCACGGACATGACATACGTACCTAGCTGAATTAATCAATGTCTTCTTTAGAGTTTGTCAATGAAACTCCAAGGTTTACTTCTTGTTTTCAATTTCTTTCAGTTTTTCTTCAATAATGTTTGTATGGTTGAATCTACAATTTAGCTGTAAAAGTTGCCAAACTTTAATTCTCTTTAAAACTTTCTTCACATACTGTTCTTTTCAATGTGATATCCATTTTTATCCTACTTAATACTAAGTAATGGTCACTTCCAATTTCAAATCCTCTACACTCTGGTAGTTGGCTTTTCATTGTGCATCCCAGTTCTTTGACAAGACCAAAACAGCAGTGTCCCAGTCAGCATGCTATTTGTTCAAGTTGTATAATCATGCTTATTTACAGTTTCAGCCAGTGAAAAATGCAGTTTTAGTTAAGTTCCATATTATCTGTTAATATTTGCTCATTCTGTTTCAGGTTGGATACATAATAAAAGGGTAACATAATGAGAAAATGAGGACTGGACATTGGATTACAAGCTAAGTGAAAGTCTCCTACCAGTTATCTGGTTCCAAACGTTAAGTGAGGCTAAACAGATGCAAGGGAGGGATAAAAAA